>NW_006239558.1:50456-81754 GCF_000226075.1 Solanum tuberosum
GAATATATATGTATTTGCATGTGTATATACAATTTTCTCTCGCTTTATACAAACAGAAACGCAATTTATACAATTCTGTTGTATAAAGCGAGAGAGGCGAGCACAGAGGGAGCGAGCGAGAAAGGGAGAGTGGCGAGCGAGAATTTGGAGGGAGAGAGGCAACTGGCAAACGTTTGCTACGGGGCGCAATTAAATCAAACAGTAGCTACTCTATTTATTTTAGATTATAAGTTTGTCATTCTGTACAATTATCCCTTAAAAGAACTAGTACGATATTGGTTATTGATCGTTATCGGATAGGTTATGAGTTGGGCCTAAATACACATTGGGAGCTTGGACTTGGCTTTAACATAAAAACCCAGATTTTCCCTGTATAGAGAAATCAACTGAAACACCTCATAGGAAGGCAGTCTTGCTCAACAACAAGAGGATAAGAGATACAATCAATGACAACGATGGCACCAAACTAAAATAGAAATAGGCAACTTATAAAATTACACCACCAAGAAGACCATCAACATAATATCCTTCCAACTCATTTTACAAAATTATCAATTATTCGATAAAACATATCGTGCCTCTTGATAAATGCTTATGGATTAGTATTTTCTTAAAGAATCGGACACCGTCAAAATCTTAGTGTCACTTGTTGGCTCTTGAAAATAGACCCAGAGTTGTCAAGTTATTGGAATGAGAGTAAAGATCCGCCCCGTTGAGTTCATGCTGGCTGAAGATTCTCCTCCACATATCGCCATAGCACCACGAAATGAAATCACCTTTATTGTACTAGACTTCACTGCACAATCTGAAAGAGAATTGATATAGTTACACATCATTTAGCATGCAGCAGTGTCCAGCTTGGCTGCAGGAAAGAGATGAGGTTTTTGGCATCACAAATAATCATCCCATTCAGTGAGGCTGGCCTATTGCAATGTGTTGGTTGAAGAATTTGTCTCGACCAAGATAGGAGTCTCTTCAGTGGAATTCGGCCATAATGGTGAAAGAGCTACCACCTTCCCAATGATAATCAAGGTTGGTGACTCTAGCTGGTGAGATACGATATCATCAGCAAGATTCTTCAGTTCTGCAAACACCTGAATGAATTACAAGGAAACTGTAATCAGCAATGCAATCCCACATCCTTGTCATGTTGAATGCTTACATGGGCAGAAAAGAATGTCTAAACTAGCGAAGAATAACACTTCCTCCAGTTGTTTCAAATACTACATCAATAAGCAATATGACCAAGTTTAATCCTTGATTGGTGAAGGTTACCCCTTGTCCAATTGCTTACCCATGAAGTTGAATATGATGTGAGAACAGAGGTGGTAGCTTTAAGGCAAAGGCTACGAGTGTACTATTTCTAAAAACCTAGAGCTCTGAAACCAATGGAGTAGCTTGTGACCAAAAAAAAACATTTTTCTGTTTTATGCCAGTTAAGGTCAAGCTTAACTTCAGCTTTTATGAGGCGATCAAATTGGTTCTAATGATGTCAATATACCCCATTAAGGGACCAAAGATACTTGCACTATATTGTTGTAATATCTGTGCAACTTAAAGTGCTTTGTCTCATTTGGAAGGTCAACATCAGAAAAATCTCAAAACCTTGGGGGAGAAGTAGAGGTCCATTTTGGCAGAAGGACCTTTTGTTGTAACATTCATTTTATCCTAGTACTTTTTTGAGCATATCTAATTTATCAAGAAGAAAGGTTGAAATATTCATTTAAACATCCTCTCCCTAAATGCATGTCTGTGAATTATTGTTCCAACTTCTCGCTTGCAGAAAGCAAATAACAATTGATTTATTCTCAAAGGTAGCAGACAAAAGCAGCATCCCAGGCAAAAAATGAAAGGAAAAAATGAAAGAGAAGCAACTGGGCTCGCTTACCATGCGTTGTTGAGGTGTCGTCCCTCGCTCAATGGCAACAGCTGGTGTATCAGTTGGCAACCCATGATGTATGAGCTTTGAAGCCAGGGAAGGAAGAGTTGACAAGCCCATATAAACAACTAATGTGGAGTCGGGGTCAGCTGCATTCTCTGCAACAAAAAGTGGGTCTGTTCCTCCTTTTCTCGAGTGACCAGTGAGAAATCTAACACTATTTGCGACACCTCGATGGGTTAATGGAATTCCCAACTCCGCCGATATCCCAGATGCTGCAGTAATACCTGAAATGAAATGACTAGAATGAGGCTTACCTCAAGTTGTGTATGACAGAATCAGATTTCACTTTGACCAGTATATCGCACTTCTTCCAATATATATTTAATTACACACGACACATAACTAGCCCACTCTCACCTATAAAAATTTACACTTGAAAGTGCAGGTGGAGTCTGAAAGCAAATTAAATCCTTTAGTAGACTAAAGGAACTACCTATGACCTAAATATTGGTAAACATTTAACTGCACAAGTGATTTTGAATGTTGGCAGATGCAGCAATAGCTGCCTTTTGGAGAAAACATAGTTTAGGTTATTAATCGGCTCATAATAAGTAAAGTTGGATTCTCAAGGGAGAATCTGTAAAGTTTTTCAGAAAAACTAATGTCCTCTTCAACAGAGGCCAAGATTTAAATGTTGACATCTAAACTAAATGGAAAATCTTGCAAAGACAGATAAAATTTGAAAAAAAGACGTGATTTACTTGAAGTTGCAAGCCTATGTTATTACGGAGAGAACTTGCCTTTTGTTCCCTAAACTAATACTGACAAAAACTTACTTTCTTCTACCAGTATGTACATACTCCTTCTCTAAATTGAAACATCTTCCATAATTAAAAACTATTGTGAGTGAGAGTTTGCAAGCCAGCCAACTGAATGACACTTGGGAAGATTTGCATTCTGCAGTTTTCAGCTCAATCAAGTTTTTTGCGGGATTCACAAACTTATCATACCTGGAATAACTTTAACTTGAATTCCCTTTTGTTGAAGAAAATCCATCTCTTCTCCTCCTCGTCCAAATACCTGATATTCCAACAAATGCTCCAAACTTTCAACTATGTAATTGTAAAAATCCACTATATATAAATGTATAAGCATACACCAAACATCGAAGCCAGAGACATACCAACGGATCACCTCCTTTTAGTCTCACAACATTTGCCCCAGCTTCAGCAAAACTCAGAAGCAACTCATGAATTTCTTCCTGCAAAATGCAAAATTCACAAAGATGTCATAAGCAAATTGCAAGCTGACTTGTTATTATGATCACACGCAGAAGACAAATATTCAGCTAATTAAGAAGCTTGTAGCACTTAGATTTTCAACCATCAATGCCACCATTAATGCATAGAATAAATTATACCACTTGAGCCATGAGATTTCTAGGCTAATTCAGGTATCACCTAAAACACAGAACAGCAGAAGGCCTATAGCTTTTCCACCATTACAATAGAAGCCAGTCTATCAGAATCCACTATTGCCTTTCAGAACTATATAAATTCTTATTGAGAATACCCCAGCACTGTGAACAATGGTCGGAAAGCCCAATTTCTCACATAAAGTTCTTTAAAATTTTCATCCAAAAACAAGTTCAGTTTCTAACCATCCCAAGCATTTCCTATATGATTAAGTTCCCACTATTAGAAGCCCAAATGTCACAAGTTTGACAATAAAAGCATCATTCCACTTGAAGGAAATCCATGCATCAATGCAAGACTTAAGTTGTATATACAAGGATCAACATAACTCAAATTTATGATGCATTTTCAACTATAAATCTAGAACACAGTCCATTTAAGGAATCTAAAATACTCAAATCAAACAGAAGCATAAGCAGAAATGTTCAAAACAACAAAGAAAATTGCACAAACCTGAGTTCTGCTATGATAACCAGCAGTTTTACCAACATAGAGAAGTCTAGCATCAGGACCAACCAAATCCAAGACTTCATTAGAAACCAATCTATCATACAACAAAAGATCAGCATTCTGAATAACTCTCAAAGCCTTAACAGTCAACAACTCAGGATCTCCTGGTCCAGTACCCACCAAGAACACATTCCCAGGCCCTTTTCTATCACACCCTCCTTCCCCTTCTCTCTTCTCCCTCAAAACCTGAAGCATTTTCTTCAGCTCAGGTAGCTGCAAAGCTATGTCATAGTCCCTAACATAGCTAGGATCAGGTAAAATTGGGCAAGAACCAGATTGTTGCTCCAATTCATTCTTGTAAATCCAACTATCCCTTTGGTATCTCTCAATTGAATGCTTCTCAGTAAAAGGGGAAGAAGAATGTGATGCATAATTGATACAGCAAACAGGATTAACACCAAAAGATTTGATTTTTCTCAATTGGATTGCTCCAGAAGAAGATGAAATTGAAGGAATTCTACTCACAAGAGCCATACCCTTTTCTTTCAAGAAAGAAGATGAGGGACACACACCCCAGTGGCAGTTAAAGGTGTAAACTTTTTCCTCTAAAATGTAGAGTAGATTTCAGAGGGAATATATATGTGTCAAAAAGGGACCTTTAATTTATGAACTTTAAAGGGTCATGAGAAGGCAATTTTCAGTAGCTTTTGATGCTTTGAAAGAGACAAGCATCTTATTTGATCAAAAACAAATCAAGAAATGAGCCAACTTGGGGCCCCTTAAATAAAGGTGAAAATCCCCAAGTAGGATTTCTTGACCTTTGGAAGGAGCAGTGGAGGCGGCGCGAGGGGGTGGGTAAGAGAAGGCAAATGTGTACTTGCTCTGTATGAAGGCCTCAATTTCGACCAAATGCATTCAATTAAAAATTATAATTATGAGATTTACCTTTGCAAATACTGGATTATACTTTCTCCATTTTAGAATAGTTGTCACATTTCGAGAGTCAATTTGACTAACTTTAAAACCTAAATTTGATTTGACTAATTTGAAATTGGGAAAAAGAAAAATAAACAAAATTAATTAATTAGAACAACACTAGGCTATTCAAAACCGAACCGAAACCGATAATCCGAACCAATAATTTGATTATTGGGCCAATGGTTCGAGTTAATGGTTTAACGGTTCGGGTCTCGATTTACTATAAACTTCTTATCGGCTTATCGATTCGGATCTCAGTTTGACCATATTTCTAATTAGGTGCCCCGATAACCCGATAAGAAGTTTAATTAATTACATGGCCTTAGGCACTTTAAGCTTACATAGACTTTATAGTTGACACTCAAATTTCACAATAATATTCCAAAGCTGCGACATCCCTCATTGATTCACTGCTCCCACGCCGATGAATTATATTGAATATTATTCTCTAAGTGTCTAAATTGAGGTTCAAATGATTAGTTCCCTTACTTTAAGTCTTTGTTTTTATCTTCTCATTGCAATGAGTGAGTCAGTGAGATATGCCTGCAATATTGCAATACTACAATTTGCAATGAAAACGTTTTTATTAGTAATGATCTCATGATCATTAATGGTTTTCGTTAGTAGTGTTGTAATGATTTCTCTTTATAGTTCATATCGAAATTGGCTTGGTTGTTATGAGGAATCCTTTTGAGTTTGCCAGTTTGGGAAATATTGACATCTCTGTCCAGGTGAATGTGGAGTTTTATTAAGTGTTTTATGTAGTAATGGACTAACTAGGAAAAGTTCATTAGTGACTACTGGCTACTGCGTACTGTTAATTAGTGATTAGTCTATTAGTAATTCTCAATGAAAATTGTGTGAACTGTTAACAGTTAATCCGATAAACCAATATCTTAATGGTTCCATAACAGTTTAGCATGATTACAAATCAATAACCGATAAGTAAAACCAATAAATTTCAAAACCGAACCGACCAATACACAGCCCTAGAACAACATGTTGGAACCATATAAAAGTCTCAAGTTAAAATAAATTAAAACATTTTAACAGTCCTTCTCAATGTTGTTACGAAGATTAACATAATTTTCTAACCATTTTAAAATAGCCACAAAACAAACTTTATTAATACAAATAATATATTAACAATTCAACAAGTAAATGTTTAGATGATGAAAAATGAAGAGGTACAAAAGTAACCAATAATGATGATCCAATCAATATGTATATGACACATAACTCAATAACTAAACTTTTCTAACTTAGAAAAATTGCATACCTTATCTTTACCCTTTCTTATTACGGTGGGGAAAAAATCAAGTTGAAACTTCATTTGAAAAATTGAAGAATCGTACTGATAATGTGTTGTAAAATTAAAGCCAAATACGACAAGTAATATAGAATGAAAGCAATAGAAATAGAGAGACAAGAGATGAGAGTTTTTCTTATTCTTCCAAGTATTCAAGTGTTTACAATATGAACTCTTATGCCTCTATTTATAGTGTTACATAGAGGCATACCAAAGGTTAGTTATAAACATAGCATTAATCATGAAGATAATGGAGGAGGTTATGAAGGTGTAAGGTTACAAGAATGATGATCATAAAGGTGGAGGTTATCCATAATAGAGAAAAGTAATATAGATAATTAGTGATAATAACTTTTTTAGTGTAGTGAACATCTACACCATAATATTTTATAACAATTTTAATCTTTTTTAGTCAAGATGTAGGCTTTTTATTAAAATAAATAAGGAGGTACAACACTCATTTGGGCCTATTGCCCAAATCCAAAAAAACAAAGGATAAGGTCCACACATATATGTGGGATCTAATTGTTACTCCTAATAAAGTGATACAAATTTATAGAAAACTCAAAATTCAAATCTTAATCGAGAAAAGTGTCTTAACTTTTGAAGAGCAAAGTTATATATTTTATAAATGCACCAGTAAAACATAATAGAAAATGGTTGAGTTACTTTTTGTAACTATGTAAATTTGTAAGTTTATCCTAAGCACATGTTCAGTCTCCGATATATTTTTGATTAATCCTTTCTCCAAAAGTAATAATCTATGTCAATATGTTTTATTCTCTTGTGAAAAAAAAAAGGATTTACTGCAATTTGAATTGGATTGTTGCTTTTGTCATACAACAATTTTATTAGTATATCCATTTTCACTCCAAGTCATTCTAATTAGTCATAGTGAGATGGATGAAATGTGGACTTGTCCCATATGCGGGATTCATGTTGATTAATATTTATTCTTGAAATCGAAAATAAAGGAGTCAAACAGATTAAGCTTGATATATATGCTTAAAATATATCATATTCCCCCCCCCCCCCCCAAAGTAGAACAAGAGTAAAAAAAAATCATGGAATGATGCATAAACATTAACATAAAGAAAGGGATATATATTTGTATCAACTCATTAAAATGACTTTTGAAATGAAATAATAAATTAAACACACTTCAACAGGTTATATATTTGTAGTTTAGAGATAATCATATCATGTGATTATAATTAAAATTAACTATGTAATTTATTTTTAGCACCTTCTATAACGTAGGAGTTTGTGTACAATTTTGCAAGTAATCAATAGTCAATAAACTTTTCTTTTTTTATTACCTTTAAATTTTATGTAATTGTGCAAACTTTACATCGGCTCACTCACGCTTCATTGTTTATTAATTTGTATTTTTCAAGGAATATTATTGACTAAAAAGAAAAAAAACTTCATAATTCATATCCCAAATCATCATCCTCCCCCTCCCCCTATGGTCCTCTCCCTTCTTACTTAAATCTAAACACTCTCACGTTTTTATAGTACTTGACTTATGTTAACATGACTTATTTTTAAAAAAGTTTTATTTATGTGTATATTTTATAAATTAATCTTCTTAATGTTACTTTCAAACTTTAAATTTAATTACTATAATACTACTTTATGTAATTATTTAATATCAAAATTAAAAGTGGAAAAATATAATGAAACTCTCTCAATTCTCTAAATCGAACAACGGAATAAGTAATTAAACATTTTTCTAAGTATAAAGGCCAAGTAATATAAAATGGAGTGAAATTGGGTCAGGGTAAAGGGATTTCTTTCTTTAAAAAAAGATTATAATAATAAATGATACTTTATAGCTTGTGTTCCGTATTTTCTCGGAATAATAATCTTAGTTAAGCTTATATTTGTGTATTTCATGTATTAAAATTCATCAAATGGTACTCTAAAGCTCTTTAAAAATAAATTAATTATATCACTCAAATTTATTAAATCAAATAATACAAAAATATGTAAAAGTAAAATTAATTCCCCCTTTCTCTACACAACTAGCACTAGAATCAAATGAGAATCATAGATAGACCCAATTTGTTGCTCCAGAGAGCTAACTAGTTATAGTTACTATAAATCCGAACAACTTGGATCTCCATGTATGATATATTCTTCGTGAAATTGAACCTGCAGATATTATTTGAATGACCTGATAGGCTAGCGTAAGAAGTTATTGATACTACAAGCGCGAAATTTGTGAGTTGATAGGGAAGTAAGAAACAGGAATTGGAGCTTTTGATGATGATTTCTTTTTGGTGTTTGCAGTTGATGATTTTAACTTGTTTGCATCATCACAAACTCTAGTGCTAGTCATGAAACAACTGAACAAACCTGAAAAGAAAGCCATATTATGAGTGTTTTTGTTTACTAATGAGTATATTATAAACCATACAACAAGTATTTATATTAGGGAAAAGGTGCATGGCTTAGCTTGTTTGATAAGCTTGGTGACCAAGTAAATTAAACAATATAATCCATGTGTTTTCAACTCTCTACACCTACCTTCCATCAATTTTGAATTTTAACTTGTCTTTCTCATGAATTATTCTACTAACTTATTAATTAAGTTGTTGGTTAATTATAGCAAAATTGACTCGGGAAGTGGAATTTTTTAAAATAAGGCGTGAGTCAGTGAGGTATAAGTTATAATTAAGTTATAATAATTTCAAAAATAAAATGCATATTATTTTATTTCGCGTTTGGTTAGAGGTATGTAGACAGTTTTAAAATTATTTATCTCATCATTTTATATCCTAGTGACAGTTTGACATTACTGCTAAAAACAGTTTATTTTTAGAAGCTTGAAAAAAATAATTTGTGTTTGACTAATTCATTTAAAAAGTGTTTTTCATAAGCAAATTGTGTTTGACTAATCCTTTTTAAAAAGTACTTTTAAGAATCAATTTTTTTTTAAAAGGACAACTATTATAAAGTTTTAGTACCTAATAGAATTTTTTTTTATTATGTTCAGCTACAACATATTAAATTAAATAGCCCGGGCTTAATGAATTGAGCAATACAGATTAGATAAATTGCGTGGATTTGATATGATTTTGTGACGCTATTTTTCCTAAACAATATTAAAATTTTGAAAATGTCAATTTTATCCACACCTTTGAAGCTATTTTATTTATGCATATGATTAGAACTTCATCTTTATAAAATTCGTTTGAAAAGTCACCTTATAATTGAAATTGAGTGTAATTAAATATAGTTACACAATTCGATATATATATATGGTCAAGTATACTTGATCGACATGTAATTAAATATAATGGAGAGAAAGTAATACACTTTTCAATTGTCAAGATCAAGAGTTGAGATATTGTTGAGAATTACCTGATGTATTTTCCAGGTTACATTTTTACTTCATTTCCTTATTTGTTTAAATATTTTAATTTCTTCTCTTTTTAATTTATTTTATTCCTTCTTTATTTTTACTTTTAATTTTGTTTTCATTTTCAGTTATATATTTTTTTGACTTTATTTATCTTTCATTTCCTTACTTCAACATTATCTTCTCATATTATGTTTTTTCTAAAAAAAAAAAATCTTCGTTTTGCTTAATTGTGTCATTATTTTTATTTTTTAAAATTATTCCTTCTTATCATAAAAATAGTGAATCCTTCACGAACTTGATTTATATTGATTAACGTAATGATAGATAACTTCTTCTCAAACAACTAAATTATACAATTATGATAGTAGTAGAAGAATAAAATAATCATGATGATTTATTGATTAAATACTTGTAGTTGTTAGAAAAAGTTACTCACTCATTTAAACTAATCGCGCTACAATAATTGATCAAAATATGAACCAAATCATATATCAATACAAGAATATATATATAAAAGATCAAAATCTAAATTCAAACAATCATTACAACCTTAACCTCCAAAACTTATCTATATATAAAACTCAACATTATTCATATACCAACTTCTTAGTTAGTAGTTGAATCCGACCCAATCCATCTATTTGCACAGTACTAATTAATCGTGATTGATTCAACCAACTCGAGTTGATTATTATAACTACAAGCGCGAAAATTGTGAGTTAATAGGGAAGTAAGAAAGAATAATTGGAGCAGTTGATGATGATTTCTTTTTGGTCTTTGCAACTGATGAATCTGACTTGTTTGCATCATCACAAACTCTTGAAGACACACTGTTGCTACTAAAACAGCTCAACAAACCTGAAAAAAATGTCATATCTTATGAACTTTTTTAATCTTTTTTTTTTGCTAATAAAATAGATAATTCTTTTTTTTCTATTGAGAGTTAGCTAATAGAACTACCAAAGAAGAAATATTTATAGGAAAATTAATTTAAAATGTACACTTAATTGTGTGGCTTTGCTTTTCTTGTTGACCAAGTAAATTAAAAAAGATGCATGATTGATGAGGTCCATTTTTCTTTATCAGTCTCTATCATCCCTCTGCTGCTTCCTACTGCCTCCCCAAATTTTTTATACTTTTGGCTACATTTGTAATATACTTTCCGTTTGTTTCAACTTATTTGTTTTAGTTTGACTTGACATAAAATTTTAAAAAAACGCAAGCCACATTATTTATAATGGTTCAAATTCATATATTACTAATAACTTTTTTTCTTAAAATGTGATTATAGTTTGAATTTTGTAATAGATATTTAAATGGCAAACATCTTGTCAATATTTCTGTCATGTTTTACTCGCAAACAAATATATAGTACCTCTGAAAAAAATCACTAATTCATTTATATTTTAAAGCAAATGAAATAATAATTTAATTTTAAACTTAATTATGAGATATTTTATTTTATCCCACGTTTTAAAATAGTATAGATTTATAATTATATAAAGGGAGATGAAAAAAAAGATCATACGGAAGTTGCACAGGTCTATTTTCTTGTTTGGCAAGGAGAATCACCTCCAATTGTTTTTTTGTTGAATTTTTTAAGCGCCATCTTTGACCAATTGATTAATCTCGTGCTCTTTAAGGTTGAAATTAATTATTTGGTTATTTTAAAAAATGATCTAGTTTGATTTGACATAAAATTTTAGAAAATAAAGAAAAAAAATTAAGTTATTAGTCCTAATTTAAAGTCATATCAAATATATCAAAATGTTTTTTAATTTTATGATCTTAAACATTCACGTGTGAAAAGTTAAAATGAAAGTATTACAAAAAGAAATTAAAAAAAAGTCATTTAATTTTAAAATAGACTAAAAAGAAAAAAAAATATTCTTCTTTTATACGGATGAAATATATCTTAACATATTTTTTTACGATTAATGTTGCATAGTGGTCTAGGTTAGGTGGCAAGTGATGAGACATGAACCAAATTTAAAGTTGATGCATAAGATATTATTATCTCTATTGTTAGATCGTAAGGTTTAGTGACTAATAAAGTTGTTAACAAAATAGGTGCGAGCTGAATTGAATTAGGCATATTAAAATGAATTGAGTTAATAAATAAGTAGTTATTGACTCACTCATAAATTATTTTGGCTAAATTGGGCTAGAACAGGTCATAACTCATAACCCACACCACTCAGTGTTTACTAAATTTATTTTTTTGTTTTCTTATAATTTATTTGATTATCTAATTAAAAAATCTCTTATATAATCACACTATATATAGCACATCAAATAAAATAAAACTCTTTTTAAAAATATTTAAACAAAATATTTCATGGATCAATCTGAATTACATATCTGTTCAATTTTGAAATAAATTGAATTAAGCAAATTAAATTAATAAATAAGTTGATTCTCATTTCTCAATCCATCTAAACTTAAACAGGTCAGTTGATTTCACCACCACTAGTGATTAACATAATTTTGAATAATTCCATTGATTATGAGTCTTGGGTACTTTTGATATACCAAATAAACATTATGTAGTATGGATGCATGGATATATCGCCCAACATAATTATATTAATCATACACCTTGCAGTTGCTAGAAAAAGTTATTCACTCACTTAAATTTATCAAATTAATCATGCTACAATAATTGGTCAAATATAAAATCAAATCATAGATTCATACAACTATATATATATGTAAAAAGTTTAAATTTAAATCTAATTGATCATTCACAACCTTAACCTCCAATACTAGTATCTCTCTCTATATATATATAAAATTCAACATGCATATTCCAGCTTCTTAGTGCAACTTAGGAGTTATATCCGATCTGATCCGATCCATCCATTTGCACAACTCTAATAAATTCAAGTAACTCGATCGAGTTGACTATTACTACAATCGTGAAATCTGTGAGTTGATAGGGAAGTAAGAAAGAATAATTGGAGCACTTGATGATGATTTCTTTTTAGTTTTTTCAACTGATGATTCTAACTTGTTTGCATCAGCACAAACTCTTGAAGAAACACTGTTGCTACTAAAACAGCTCAACAAACCTGAAAAAAATGTCATATCTTATGATTTTAATTTTTTTTGCTAATAAAGGATATACTATTTTTTTTCTATTGAGAGTTAGCTAAATAGAACCACCAGAAGAAGAACTATATATAGGGAATTAATTTAAAATGTACAGTTAATTATGTGGCTTTTATTTTCTTGTTGACCAAGTAAATATAATAATAAGAAGAAGATGCATGATGAGGTTCATTTTTCTTTATCAATCTCTATCAGCCCTCTGATGCTTTTTCTCTGCTGCATTTTCTCCTCATGAATTAAAAATATTATATCTCAATATAGTTTTTTACAATTAGTCTTGCATAGTGGTCTAGGTTAGGTGGCATGTGATGATTGAATTAATAAATAAGTAGATTAATTATTGGCTTATTCGAAAGTTATTTGGGATGAAATAAATTTAAAATGGGTCATAATCCAACTTATTTAATTTTTATTAAGTTTTAATATTTTTATTTATTTTTTTATAATTTATTTGTTTACCTAATAAAACGTTGTTCCTTATATTATGACTATATATATAGTAAATCAAATAAAAATTCTCTTTTTAAAACTATTTAGATAATTTTCACATGGTCAATCTTAAATTACTTATCAGCTTAATTATTAAATGGACTGAATTAAATGGATCAAAATATACTGACTTAATAAAATAAGTAAGGGGTCGTTTGGTGTGAAGGATAGGTACAAATAGTCTTGGGATAATTATTTTGTGGCACTTAATTTAGTGTTTGGTTGGGAAGTTTGGAATAACTTATCCTGCGATTAATAATTAGTACCGGATAAGTTATCCCTTCCCATGGGTGGTATAGTAATCCCGGGATAACTTATCCCAGGATAAAATGACTAAATGACAAAAATGTCCCTTTAAACACTTTTTATACATTACTTTCACATCTATGAAGGGTATTTTAGTAAACTTATATATTGTTCTTAAGATTTATTATTTTGAATACAACAAACAAAACACTCAATAAAAAATAATCTTAGTATAACTTATCTCATCATAACTAATCCCATCATAACTTATCCCATCATAATTAATCTCATCATAACTTATCCCATCATAACTTATTCCATCATAACTTGAATTCAAACCAAACGACTCCTAAGTTATTAATCCACCCAAACTTATGATCAACATTAATTCCCACTGATTAAAGTCTTGGAGTACTTTTGGTATGCAAAATAAATATCATGTTGCATTGACGGATATATCACCCAACATGATCACTAGTTAGTAGTTTCTAAAACCAGACTATTAAACGATATAAAATGCACGTTTTTAGTCTGATAAACTTCTGAATAAAAATGAGTCAATTTCCTAAATGGTCACCCAAGTTTAGGGAATTGGCTTAAAATATCATTTTATGTTTCATTTAGGATCAAAATATCACTCAACTATCACTATTTTCCTTCAAATATACTTAACATTTTAAAAGTCTCACCCTCTCCTAGTTGGCATGTCATATCATTGAAGCCTTTTATTTTAAATAATAGATTTATTTAATTCATCAAATTCATTTAACTAAAATAATGATCTTACTATTTTTTTTAAAATATCTATTATTAGTTTATTGAGAAGAAATTTCATACATAAGAATCTTTTATCATAATTAACTTTTTATTTATTTTTTGGTAACTGTAACTTTATTACCAGATATGTCAATTTGTACAAGATTAGAATTCTAGATATGGACATGTTCCATTCTCAGAGTCCTACTAAAACTCAAAACAAACTAATTATAATCTAAGTTAGGGGTAAAATTTAAGATTCTGCATATACCCTGTTAATCTAGGAATCATACTAGCTCTATGATGGATCTCTTGTGTTATTAATCTACTGATCCTGCCTGTGGTCCTTTCCTTTTGTTGGAAAATTCTGAGGTTCCTCTCCTGCCATATGTAATATATTGTTGCTGCCAATGCCATTCTATAAACATCTACCACAATAGACTTCCTTTTAGCATACCCTATGGCCCATTCCAGTTCTTCATTCCAACCTTCACAACCTCTTGTAATGAGTTGCCAGTTGAGCATCTTGTGCCAAATTTGTTTTGAGAAGTTACAAGAGAAAAACAAATGTTGATGTGTCTCAACTTCTGCTTTGCATAATGCACATACATCATCCTCTATAATTTTCCAATTACTTAGTCTGTCCTTGGTATACAATCGTCTTTGTATAGCCACATATAGTGTAAACACCCATTTAGGACTACCAAGATTGTTGCAGGTCAATCTCCTCCATGGTACCTTGTTGTACTCCCCTTTTAGTACCTGATACATTTTCTTAATGCTGAAGTTTGTTACCTCCATGATCTCAGTTACCTGCAAGCACCTTTCTATTAACCATTGTCCTGCTTTCAATATTTTCTTCACCATCCATGATGATTGCTTGATATCAACCCCCCATGGATCCCTACCTTTCAGATAAAAGGTATGAACCCATACAATCCATAACTTATCATTTTTCTTGCAGAGATTCCATAAATGCTTTAGAATAGTTGCTTTGTTCCATACATATATACATGTCTGTGATGTTAGGCCCTCCAGCAGCTTTTGGCCAACACAATGTCTCCCAGGCAATGAGTGCTTTCCCTTTACCTTATTTGTCTCCATTCCATAGAAACCTCTTGCACATGGATTCTATTTTTTTTAGGACTTTCTTAGGCATTAAGAATATTTGTGACCAAACTCCTTGCATGGCGGAGAGGACACTATTCACCAACTGAAGTCTTCCTGCATAGGATAGAAATTTAGTTGTCCATGTAGTGATTCTACCCATTATCTTGTCTATGAGGGGTTGGCATTGACTTATGGATTGAATAGCTTCTTGGAATTCAAAGGCACCCCAAGATATCTAAATGGCAGATCTCCTTTACTAAAACCTGTGTGCTGCAATATTTTTTGTTGTATTTCCTCTTATACTCCTCCAAAATAAACACAACTCTTAGCCTGATTAGCTATTAGTCCAGACACCTTTGAGAATTGTTGGAAACATTCATACATAACTTTTTATTTTCTTATGCTATGAAGAATAGCTTTTTAAAACTTACTATAATGTTGTCATCAATTTAAATACTTATAAAAACATATATTAAAAAATTATTGATATAAATCACTCATAAATGTCAACTTACATCAATTAATCATATATTATATAAGGGATTAATAATATTAGAGGTCAATTAACTATTAAAATATGATTAATTGTGTACTTTGAAATCCATACTTCTAATATCTTTTTTTGGAAAAAAAATAAATTGAAAGTGGATAATATTTATATTAGAAAGTTAAATTCTGATCTTTATTTATCAACATATTAATCTCATATAATATGTGTACTATTGAATTAAAATAGGCAATTTAATTAATTATTACTTGTGCTTCATGAATTTGGGATGAGATAAGAATATATATTGGTGTTTAATTGTATGATAAGTTAAAATATAATATAATATCAATAAAAGAATACAAATAAACTATTAAATTAAAAACAAAAGTTAAATAATAAATTTCTCTTTTTTACCAATTTTTTTGTCAACCTTACAAATTTATTTGAAAACTTTTATGAAAAATATTATTTAAAATCTTCAAATAATTTACATATGAGTTTCAAAAACTCTCAGGTAACAATTGCACACACAAAAAAAAAATCATTGAATTTTGTTTGGTAGAAAAATATGAAGGAATTAGATTTTTTTAAGTTTTTTTTATAATCTTCATAAATTCTCACGTACGTAATTTATATATTTGTTTTGTAGAGGCATAAATTTACTGAATTAAATAGATTTATTTATTTTTTACAAGATACAAAATTTTATACGTAGGACACGTATGTTTATTTATTCAATTTTATATAAATTTAAATGTCTATTTATGCACGTCCAAAATTAAAAGTCATAGTTATAATCTGAGGCCAAATTAAGGGTCATATTATGCATTATGCATTATGCATTAATTCTTTAGTCCAATTAACTTCTCTATCGCTAAGCTTTTTCTTTCCTAGACGTAATGAATACATTATAAAATACTTTTAAATTGGACCCATATCCCATGATGACTAGTCCTCTCAAAATGATGGTAATACTTTGTAGCAGCCATATTTTAATAAATAAATCATAATTAAGGACATTCTAGAATTACCTCTAATGTTCAGCAAAAAAAAAAAGAATTACCTCTAATGGCTTTCTAAAATATACCTGCACTTCTGAAGCATTTATAAGTATACTGCACCTTATTTCAAAATAAGTCGGGATTGACTATCAAAATTCGTAATTTTTCATAAGATACATTTAAAGAGATGTATAAACTTATTCAATTCTTAAACATTATGACTCATGAATTGTGTGGACAATCATAATAGCTCAGTTGATTAGCTATTTGAATTTTCACCTCGTTTGTAAAAGTTCGATTCTCCTAAATTAGTGGACTGACATGATGTAAGTGCTTAAGTCATATCCTTAAACAAAAGTCCATAATTTTAACTTCTCTACTAAATAGTGAAATTATTGCTCCCTTTATATATAAAGAGTAAAGTATTCTTTCCCCAAAAAATTCTCCAAGAAAAAAAAAGTTAAATTTATGATACAAATATGGGAGAGGTGAACGTTCATGGTATTTTTGCAGGGCCATTTAATAAAAGAGTTGAATTAGCCTTGAAATTGAAGGGGGTCAAATATGAATATATTGAAGAAGATAGATCCAATAAGAGTGATGAACTTGTAAAATATAATCCAATTTATAAACAAGTTCCAGTTCTTGTGCATAATGGGAAGCCAATATGTGAATCAATAATAATTCTTGAATATATTGATGATACTTGGGAAAGTAATACTATTCCTCTCTTGCCTAAAAATCCATATCAAAGATCCATGGCTCGTTTCTTGGCTAAGTTAATTGATGAAAAGGTACATATATATTTTTCCCACTTACTTGTATTTATTTTTTTCCTATCTAACCAACTAATCTGAATTCGTTGCAGAGTCAATTAGGCTATGTATAATATTTTTCGATTTTTTCATATTTGATTAGCCAAAAAAGGCAAGTTCTTTAAGAATCAGTAAAATGACATCCTTAATAAGAGTAAGAAAAACAACTTTCGTCATTGGTTCAATTCCTCACCCTATAATCCCCCCTCATTTTCCACTTCCCTTGCCCCTAATTTTTTAGAAAGATAAGAAAATCAATTATTTTTCAAAAAATATTTTCCCATGGGGAACTTTTTCCCTTCCTACCAAACACACAACTATATTACTACTATACTATGAAGTTTGAACTTGAGTTTGATTTAGATTTTAAAAAAGAGTACAAGTGTTTTACATTTAATTTATGTTATTGTCTACTAACAAAAATGTGTCATCAGTTAATGGGTGCAATGTACAAAGTTTGTTATGGCAAAGGAGAAGAAAAGGAGAAAGGTTGTGATGAAACTTTAGAAGTCCTAAAATATTTTGACAATGAGCTTCAAAACAAGAAATTCTTTGGAGGAGACAACCTTGGATTCATCGACATCGTTGCCAGTTACATAGCTCTCTGGTTTGGAGCAATTCAAGAAGCAATAGGGATGGAACTATTGACTGAACAAAAGTTTCCCAAGTTAAGCAAATGGATTGATGAGTTCTTAAGCAGTAGAATTGTCAAGGAAAATCTTCCTACTAGAGAAGTGTTAGTGCCTTTATACAAAGCTCAATTTGCAGCAGCAACTCAAAAGGTATCCAGCTGAATTTATGTCATTAAAAATAAAGTATGTTGAACATTTTGTTATTACTATACAAAAAGAGAGTTTGAGCAGCTCAAATGCACAATAAGCAGGACAATCTTTGTACAATGATGAACATTTTGCGATTATTATATTCATCACGGATGCCACTTCCACCTTGTTCTGTATAACTTGATCACTTAGTAATGCATAATAATTTAGACAAAATGCCTGCCAGGATTATACGTCTTCATGAGCGCTGCATCTCTGTACAATGTTTTAACTGCAATCACATTGAGATTTGTTAGGAAAATAACCATAGAAATATTTGTGCTAAAGACACCAAATAGAAGAGCTTATTCAAAATACAATCCAAAAAAGTTTTAACTTCTGCATTGCTGCACAGTAATTTAACTGCATTTTACAGAAGGAAAATCACACCTTGATGTGTCAACAAAGCAATATTCTATAATACATGTATGTGTGTGCGTGCACACGACTGCTGCTTTAGAGGCATAACAAGGCTATTGGAGTCTTGATCTTCAGATATCATTGAGAAATAAATAGGAAAAGGTGCTATCGAACGATTTCCTGCAACTCTTCCCACTATGAAATGAGTAAAAGAATCAAGTCTCTATCTATATGAAAAGCATTGGTTTTTTATTAACTGAAGCTTTGGGATAAATCTACCTCTTAAACTTTTTTGCATTGACAGGTCAAAACTAAGCTAATAAGACAACTGTCTTTAATTTGTTTAAGCAGAAGAAAGGGTGAAGTCAAAACTAGGACAAATTATACCTCTATATGTAGATCTACAATTTCTCCGTCAGTTTGGAAGTCACTTTCAGAGTTATATCACCATAAGGTTCATGTTGATTCGCACGTACAAGTCCACAATTCTCCAACACCTGTATTCAATTTCCAGAAGGATGACAGTAAGGATCTTATGAAATAACTCCTAAAACGATACACATTATACCAAATATGATTGATTAAGCAATAAAGCATACCGTAGACAACTAAACAGAGAAACTTATATATACACCTTTTCTTGACACAATTCAAACACCCACAAAGAGTTCAAAATGAAAAAATGATATTAGTACTACAAGCTATACGAATATCAGAAGACCTCTAGGCTCCCAATATTTGAAAATTGACGTGCATCCCCAAGTAAGAGCAATTAATCATGAAAATATTGTAAGGACTTACCAGAGTCTCATAAAACATTCGGGCACATATTCTTTTCTTTTTGCCTTCTAAAATTGCATTTAAGCTGATATCTCCAGTCTCTTCTGAGATGGGGGTTACTGGTGACTGCCCCTTCAAATATTGAGCCACAGCTCTGCAATCATAGAGTTAAAAGACTATCCTGCAAAGTAAATATATATTATGAGAAGAATGTTGATGGAGTGTTACCTTGTTCTAGCAGATAATGTGTCAAACTCTGGCGTTCCCTTTTGCTTACTTGATAAAGGAGTTCCTCGAAGTCCTGGTATAGCATATGGATATATAAGCTTCAGGCATATGTTACATCATTAAAAAAGATATACAGAAATACCATGCTGCAGACAGTAGTACATAAAATTGACCAACACTATCCAAATTAATGCAAACCCTCAAAACTAAAAGGAAAAAAAAGAAGAGGTTCTTAGCGTACCAATAGGAGTTTCGTCATCTTGTTCTAGAAAACTTAGATCCTGCATTGGCATTTAGTGATTTATCAGATGCAAAGCAAGGAAGAACTAGTTGAATAGTCATATAGGGTGACAAGTTGACCATAGCAGTGCACTAGGTAATGAAGCATTGAATGAGAATAACCGTAAGAACGTCAAAATATAAGCCCTTTACAAATCTTAGTCTAAAATTGATTAAAGATGTGTTAAAGGGTCAATGAGACTACTATGGATGATACAAAGCTGTTGAAAAAGTTATCAAGATAATTATCAAAGTAGATTCACAATTTAATAGAAAGTGACCATGATCGAACATACCCCAGCAGAATTATCAAACTCAGGAATATCAGATAGAACAGTATCCTCCACACCTAGTCCTTCTCCAAACCATGTTGAAGGGGTCTCCATATCAGAACCAACATGCCCAGTAGATGCTGCTGGGTCAGGCGTGGGCTGCACCCCACTATCCATGGTTCTTCCTATCTGACTAGATTCTGTCCCAAAAGTTGTAGTAGCAGGACTGAAGTCATCTCTTCTGCTTGTGGAAGGCATGGACATCAGTGGAGAAGAAATGAGCCTACTTGGGGAAGGCATAGACATCTGTGGAGAGGAAATGGGCCTATTTGGTGAAGGCAAAATCTCAGACAGCAAATTGGTGCTTGCAAGGTCTTGGTTATCACGTAATCTTTCAATTTCCACCGGAAGATCATTCTCAGATGGAGGGGCTTGGTTATTGCTGGGTTCTGCATGATTCTCCTGTGAGGAAGCCATCTTGACTTTTGCTGAAATGAAGTCTTTCTTGTAGATATTGCAAAGATCATAGCATAATCCTACAGATTAACAGGAAGCTGAATTTTTAGGCGAAGAACAATAGACTCATTAGATAATGACTGTGAGACACCCACCAGTTATTATAGGTTCAAAGAAAATTCCATCCTTTCTTAGTCTCTGGTTTTGTTTCCAGATGTCCAAAGAAGAACAAGGAACCTTCTTCTTTTCGCGTGGTTTTATACCGATGCCCTTTAGTCTCCTTTTCATCTCACTGTAGAGTTGAACATGATACATTGTCAAAATACCAATGGTTGAAGAAAATATATAGTTAATGATGATAAAACATTAACATACTTATTTGGCAATACAATGTCCTTATCATAGATGAGTAGCTTTCGCTTTCTTCTTATTTTTGGCGCCTCGAGAGGAGGTGTTGAAAGAAGTGCTAAATCAGGTGACTGATGCCCTGAATATCCAAGAAAAGAAGAAGTTTCATGTTAGAATATCAATATGGCAAATATGTAATTTCAGTTTAAGAATAAGAACCCTGCATGCCAGCACCCACCAAATGATATCTGTGGATCAGCAAATTCATGAGCCTCCGCTGAAGTAGTTGACGGTGGTTCTTGTCGTTGTTGAGATGGGATTGAATGTCCTCCGGGGGCCAATATCTCTTTCACAACTGGGCTTGCAGTTTCCTTGTCTCTCATGATCTGTTCCTCCAGAACTCTATCTGGTTCCATCACATCATTCCCTCGGTCTGACCACAAGGGAACATTCTCAAAACTGTGATCATGGACAGCGTCACGCATGAGTTCAATATCTGGAATATCTTGAGGGATGTCATCACAAACAGTTCTTTTATTTAGTCCTTCCTGATTCTTAGGGGAAGAATGTTGGGGTTGAGCACCAGTTTCATCTGGATTTGAAGGATCAGAACTGCATCATTAAAGAAATGTCTATTACAAACATGGCAATAAACAAAAACAATCCACATCTATAATCAATAATATGCGTACTCTATCTCCATAGGCATGGCACCTAATCCAGAAACTTCACCTGATTTTGACAAACTCTTCACTATGTCCTGTAAAAACAAACTCTTTGTCAAACTAGTGTTGCAACTTACGTGAATAAATCTAAACTTCCCTGCTAATTATGAAGCAAAAGATTTACCCACCTCATCAATGAAAATAGCAACATACTGATCTTCATGCGATACAATTTGATCTATACAAAGAAAAATTCAGAAATGAAAGTTCAATTGAAAATGAAACAGAAAAAGATACAAAAGAAGAATTAAAATAAACACGATACACACCTTCCAAAGTTATCTCTTCATAACTTTTAACATGAGTATCCTTAATCCTGAAATTCCAAATGCACGTGTAACTAACTACAGATTCTAGATGACAACTAAAAAAGTACTAAAGAAAATTACCTGTTCAGGTCAAAATCTTCATCAAAAACTATGGCATCAAGTTCAAACGTTTCTGGTAAAGTGATGGAGCTGTATGGTGCATGAGTGGCATCTTCTGGGAGATTGACATTTGTGGACGAGAAGGCCTTTATAACTCCCATTAGTAATGTTTTGCAGTCCTCAGAAAAGTATTCAACCTGCTTCGAGTATATCCGAACAACTCCAAGTAGAAGGTGGCCAGACGTTCGCAGTGCAATAGGTACTTCAGGAGTCATGATGCGCTCTACAAATAGATTTCAAAAAATAAGGAACAGTATCATGAGCAAAGACATAAAAAAATATCATATGCATATTAAAGCTACTGCTATGTTCTTGTGTAGAGCAACTTATACATCCTTTCTGGCTTTTATGACATCATGCTTAAGTCCAAACCTAGCAACATCAGTGGGGAAAAAGCTTTGTATTTAATTAAAAAGATATCAACTTCAGCAAGACTTCTTTATGACCGTGTTGTCTGGCTAATTTATACACACCTTGTTAGTTCCACTGAGTACCCAAGAAAGCATCAAAGACTAACTAATCAAAACAAAATACATTTGGCATATACCAGAAAAAAAAGCAACATTTGTACCATTGAAAGTTTAAGGTTACATATGTGCAAGATTTAGTGTCCAGCATAAGATAAATCTACAACATTCCTAAATACTATGACATAATAAAAATTTTAAAAAATCTAATTTTTCCCCTAAATAATTCAAAATGGGATATCTTTGCCCTCCATTAGATTTGGCAGAAAAATACCCTTATCGTCAATCAAGTAGCTAAAAAATGTCCTCATAGTTAGCCAAGTAGCTCAAAAATATCCTCCCTCTAACTATTGCTTTAGCTCAAATGCAAAAGGGTTAATTTTAGCCCTAAACTTATTGAAATGGGACAATTTTGTCTTTCTTTCGCTATAGTTCAGTCAATATCAACCAAAAAATTGTTGTTATGATTGGTATTGTTGTTTGCATTATGTCCAAATTCTAAGAACATACTTATTTACTTAACTTGTCCAACCCTTTTCCATTACCCCCTGAAAGCTTCCCCTATAAATGCCATCTTATCTTTGTTAAATTCTATCACTTATCGATAAATGGAAACGGGGCAATTTTTGAGCTATTCGATTATTGATAAGGGTATTTTTGTGTCCAAAGCAAAACAAAGAACACAGTTACATTTCAAATAATTTAGATGCAAATTTGATCCTTTTCCCAAATAAAAATCATGGATAGAATCATCTAAACTTCAAATCTTTAATCTCTTTCAAGAGAAAGATCCAGAGTTCACATTTATCATACAAAAGATTCCAATGAACCTTATTTTATTTGTGTGATGAACACATCTGTTCTCTCCTGCTTACCTAAGAACTTAAGAGTTGATATAGTGTCTAAGTTCATGTTCCAATCTTTTATGCTTAGAGTTAAAGTAGTCCAGTCTCCTCTAAATATATTAGTAATTTTTTTCACAGCTAAAAAACAGCCCATCATATCCTCCTTCCCGCTATTCAACCATTATCATATGTATGGAACATGCATATTACTCTTCATAGACAATTTTACCACTTAAAATTCAAGATCAAAATGAAAATACTCATTTTGACCTCTTAAAATGATCAATGAATAACTAACAACACAGGTGACAATACATTGTACATAAGCACAGACTAGTCCAAGAGTTCAACTATCACGACTAGAACAGAAGAAAAAATCTCCACTAAATTAGAAATCAATTCATCTTTGCAAATGACAGAAACCTCTGTATCAAACCAAATCCCAATACTTAAATAAAAAATGCAATCTTTAATGTAAAAGAATAAATCTTTATCTCACAGAAAGATCCTAATTGATATCAGCAAAACAAGAACTGAATAATAAACTAATTCTCAAGCAACAAAAATAACATTAGAAACATAAAATTACATTCAATCAACACTCAGCAACAATGACTTGAATTATAAACTTAAAAAAACACATTTCAATCTAACCCTTCAACTAGCCTTACTAAAACAGAGAGAAAACCTTGAAGTACGAGTATTCATGCGTTCAAATAAAAACTTCCACGCTGAATTAAAAGATTCACAAGAGCAAATATTTATCTCACGAAATCCCCAACTGTTATCAGCAAAACAAGAATCGTATATCAACCAAGAGAAATTAGGAAAATCAATTTTTTTCTCTTTTCTCGAAAATCTCAAGAAATAAACAAAACAAAACAAAAAAGCAATCCATTAAAAGAAAAGATAAATCTTGGCAATGGGGCAAATAAAAAGGAGCAATTTTTTTCAAGAAAAATTAAAGACATTAGAAAACATACCAACAGTAGATGGAATGTTAGTAGAAGTATAATGAGGCTTCTTCAACTTGTGTTGCAAGTGTGCAGCGCACCATACAGTCCCTAATGGACCCTTTCGAGCCAAGAATGTGTGCGAATAAAACATTTCTCCGTCAACAAATTAGCAACCAAGAACGGCAATTGGCGGCGAACGGCGGCAACCCTTTTCAGTTCAGAGGATTCTCCGATGACCTAATTCTCTTCGGCTCAGTTCTGTGTGTATAGTTAATTGGGGTTTTATGTTCGGAAATTTTGAGGTTCTAAGACAGAAACCGCGGGAGAAAGTGGCGCCAATGCGGCAAGAAAATAACTTAACGCTTTTGTGTTTCCTTAAAAGGGCTGACTGGTTTTGGTTATTTACGCAGACGCCACTTCTGTTTAATTCGCGTTAGTTAAACGACACCGTTTTAATTAGGGAGAATTGTACGGTTATGCAAACCTATACTAGTTAATTAGTCATTATAACTCTAGTTTATCATCACTCGCAACTAGTATTCGGTAATAGATACATGGGCTGGGTTTGAAGTTTGTATAATTCGAAATTTGTATAATACAATTTCTATTACTTTTATATAATATAATTTGTATAACTGTTTAAAGTTCAGATGTTTGTATTTGTATAAATTTGTTATTTCGAGTTTATACAAAAATAACTCAATTAAAAAAACGTGCCCGCAAATTATGCAAACTCGCTCGCGAATTATACAAACCCGCCTGCAAATTATACAAACCTATAACTACAACCCGTAAATATGTAAATTATAGCTATGAAGAATAATTAAGTTTGTTTTTTTTTAAACCCCAGGATAATCCGCAACCACTGCAACCTTTGCCACAACCCTGCCCTTCGGGTGAGCACTTTGTGCGCACTGGGTAAACCCCCAGTGTGTAATATACTGCAAACACATAATTAAGTTTATTTTAGTGGTTATTTGCAAAAAATCCCCAAATTAAGGGTGAATATTAGTGGAATTTTCTACTTTCTATGAAGGAAAAAAAAAAGGAATGTGGAATATTAAAGGTTTAATACATAAATGTGTGTTATATCATCTATGTAACAATTTATGTGAGATATAATTAAAGTGATTTGTAAGATGTCATGTAGGATGTACATATTTGTTTAACTAGGCAATTTACCTGTGTTTCGCGCGGGCATAAATAATATGTCTAAACTTTTGAACAACCTTTTCAATAATCAACTATTATAAGAAAAAAAGAGTAATTTTAGTATGTTTTAAGAACATTTCAACATAAATTAAATGATTTGACATTATCACATATCTCAAAAATTATAAATACATAATGAATGATTAAAAATATGTTCATATCTAATTATTTTTATCTTTTACATATTTTATTATAATATATGTCTGATGATATAATTGTCTTGTTAAAACTGAGTGATGTTTCTATGTAGCAATTAGACATCATTTTTTCTATTTTTTTGTACATTAAAAATATAGAATTTGATAATTTTATGGTTAGAATAACTCTTTGTGAAAAAAAATCTTACTCCCTCCGTTTCACAAAGAATGACCTCCTTTCCTTTTTAGTCAGTTTCAAAAAGAATGACCTCTTTCTTTTTTGGTAACAATTTACTTTTTGCTTTCCACGTGGCATGTTTAAGACCACGAGATTAAGGGCAATTTTGTACATTTGACTTAACTTTAATTTAGGACCACAAGATTCAAAAGTCTTTTTTATTTACTTAAACTCCGTGTCAAGTCAAACCAGGTCATTCTTTGTGAAATGGAGGGAGTATGTGAAAGTTTTCGATAATTAATATTAGTTATAAATAACTTAAGACCGTTAAAAATGTATACCACAACAACATAAATAAAAAATTTTAGAGACAATCTACTTGTCTGAGGTTAAACGTTCACAACTTTTCGTTATTGTTACTTAGTTACTCTAACAAAATTTATAGAAGGAGAAAAATGAATTTGAAACAACAACAAAATAATATTGTTGACCCTTTTAGAAATTCATTCTTCATTATTTGTTGTTCTGAAGGCCCTTCTAGGTGCTTCATCAATGCAACTTTATGACTTTTTCAGAAATATGTATGTATAATTGTTGCATTATGAATGTACAAGTAGATCAAAATGTTGGATTCTAGACTCATGTTAAAGAAATACTTTTCGAACATTAAAAAATAAAAAATGAGTCTAACCTAGATAACACAAACGTTCAGCAATGACTTGGGACATGAAGGACAACAAATCTATGTTAATAGACATATCTTTTGTAGCTTAAGATATTACTTTTATTTAGAGCAGTTTTTGTTTCATATTCTTCAAATTAAGCTTGCCGAAAATAGTCATAACTCACACCAAAAAAATTTAGAAGAACCGAATGAGAAGAAAAACATTAAAAAGACGAAAGCTTTGTCCAAGTGAGATCATATACATACAAAATGAAAATAATCAATACAATTTTAAGGAGACAACAAAACAAAGAGAAAAAACATACATTAAAGGGAGTAAACTATGAGATATCCTAAACATTCATTCCTTAAAGTACTCATAATATCCACCGATAAAATTGTATAAAAATAGATAATGACAACATAAAAATAAAAAAATATGGGCATGCAAAGTTATTAACTCTCAGAGGATTTTCTAAAGAACACAAAATCTCATCATTGTATGTGAAGGAATGACGTTGTTGATGAAGAAATTAGAGATTTGTGATGGCTTCTTTTTACTGTACCTTCAACAATTCCAATAGAGAAAACTTACTTGAATACTCAATTAACTTTTGTTATTTAATCTGTACTAACAAATACTTATAACAATAATTTTTCAAAAACATAAACTACAAAGTTTAAAGCATGTACTCAAAAATAATAATTAATAATATAAGCATAAATTAATGACTGTAAAAAACATACCAGAATCTGTAACAATAGAATGAAATAGAGTGGAAAACGTTGAGCCCACCGAATGCACAGTGTCCCTTTAAGGAAATTATTTCCCTCTAGTACCCGAGGTTTAAAGAAATAAATCCTCTCAGGATAGAACGATTCTATTCACAAGTGTATTGATACAAAAAAAGTGGTATCAGTAAGTCATTCAACAGGAGAAAAGTACACAAATATTTAACTGTCCAGAAGAAGAAGAAAATCCTCTCAGGATAGAACGATTCTATTCACAAGTGTATTGATACAAAAAAAGTGGTATCAGTAAGTCATTCAACAGGAGAAAAGTACACAAATATTTAACTGTCCAGAAGAAGAAGAAGTTCTAAATTTTCGTTGTTTTAAAATGAGAGGAAATTCCTCTATTTATAGACAACAAATGGCAGTGTGAACAAATGTTTATTGTGTCTTATCGGAAAGGTCACAACTCTTTGGAAAAGTTACTACCCTTCGGAAAGGTCATAACCTTTCATAAAAGTCACAACTTTTCATAAAAGTCGCAATTTTTCATAAAATTCACAACTTTTCATAAAAATCACAACATTTCATAAAAGTCACAACTTTTCATGAAAATGGAAGGCTAGTTTTGGAAATAAAATAAATTAAAAGGGAATCCTAATTTGTGGTGGCGCCACGTAGGCGGGTCTAGGGTTTCCTTTTATATATATACTAGTAAAATTACCCGCGTTTCGCGCGGGAATTTAATATCACAAAATTTATAAAATAATACTTAAAATTTATCAGTCATTAGAACTAAAACACTAAATTATCTTACATACAAGATTACGTAGTAACAAACATTGATAATGTAAAGAAAAATTATCATTTATCCTTAATAACATAAACAAAAATTAATGACTGTAAAAATACATACCAAGATTTATAACATAAGCAATGGTGTTAGTGAGCCACTCAACAGGAGCGAACTACACAAATATTTAATTGTGAAGAAGAATAACAAGATGAGGAGGAGGAGGAAGAGAAGAAGAAGAAGAAGAAGAAGAGGTTCATAATTTTCGTTGTTTTAAAAGGACAAAAAGCTCTCTATTTATAAACAACAAATGGTAGTTTATTGTGCCTTATCGGAAAAGTTATAACTATTCGAAAAAGTTGCAACCCTTCGGAATGGTTACAACCTTTCATAAAAGTCACAATTTTTCATAAAAGTCACAACTTTTCATAAAAGTCGCAACTCTTCATTAAAGTCGCAACTCTTTAGAAAAGTCACAATTTATCATGAAAGGGAACGCTAGTTTTGAAAATAAATAAATCAAATGGTAGTGTGAACAAATGTTTATTGTGCCTTGTCGTAAATGTTACAACTATTTGGAAAAAAGTTGCAACCCTTCGAAAAGGTCATAACCTTTCATAAAAGTCACAACTTTTCATAAAAGTCGTAACTATTCATTAAGTCACAACTTTTCATAAAAGTCGCACCTTTTCATAAAAGTCGCAACTTTTCATAAAAGTTGCAACTCTTCATTAAAGTCGCAATTTTTCATAAAAGTCACAATTTTTCATGAAAGGGGAATGCTAGTTTTGGAAATAAATAAATTAAAAGGGAATCCTGGTTTGTGGTGGCGCCACATAGGCAGGGGCCTAGGGTTCTCTTTTATATATATATATGATTTTATATAAGTTTAAGTGTTTATTTGTACATATTCAAAAATTAAAGATATAAATATTAGTTAAGGTAAAATTAAAGTACACGTTTATACATTAATATCAATTTTATTTTGTACCTATCAGTATAATTTTTTTCTTACTATGATCATAACATCTTATTGATATTTAAATCAATATCTTCTATGAGTGTGCAATGAGGTTAGAATGCAAAAAAAAAATGATGGCTTCAAGTTTATGTCGAAATGGTGCATTTAATCTCATTGATCACCTCATCCAAAACCTTCGATTAGATCAATGGAAAATTCAAAGAATTTTAAGATTATCAACAAATTAGTGAACTATGAAAGACGATAAGATATCAATATATATTTATTGAGACATATAATTGATTTCATAGAGAAAAATATTTGGTTAGTAGTTAGATGACCGTCAACATAGTTAGATGACCTTCAACAAAGTCATACGTTACTCTTTTGAACCAAGAGAAAATATAAACTCACGACAGTAAAAAAATAAATTATAAATACAAAACAAAAGGAAGTCATAAAGAGAACTACAAAAACAAATGCATCATTATTCTTATAATTTTAATCATTGAAAAAAAAAATACGAAATCAATACACAATCTTTCGAGTTCTTGTCGACATCCATTCCCACAAGCCGATCACCATTCAACAACATTCATTTTATTCATCAAGTCAAACTAAAATATGAATAAAATAAGTACCGAAAACATAACAATAATTGAAAAGGCTAATGTGATCATCTTTCCAAAATCTTACAATGCTTTTATTTATAGGACTATAATATGAATAACAAATAATGTCATGAATATGACAATTAATTATTTTAGAGTTTATGGTAATAAAAATTATGAGAGTAATGAAAATAACGACCATTAAGTTTTGCATTAAAATAATGAAAGAACGATTGATTGATATATTTATTATTTTGCAATAAAAAAAAATAGAATTTTGAGCCAAAGATTATAGTAAAGATGAAAAACTCAAGAGACTTAAGGCACTATTGTGTGGATTTTAGTATTATTTAAAACTTGTAGTGAAGGATTTGTAATTGAAAATTCATGGGGAAAAATATATTTAGACATTTTTGAGGAAGTTAAAGACCAAAAAAAAAGAAAAAGATAAGAGTCAATTATGTCCAACAAAGTCATAACTTACTATTTTGAACCAATTTTTTTTATAAATTTACAACAATCAAAACTTTATATAAAATACAAAAAAAGAGATGAAATAACTAAAATAAATAAATAAATAATACAAGATCATTCTTACGATTTAATCATTAAAACATTTTAAAAAATATAAAATCAATGTACAATCTTTCGAGCTTTTGTCGATGTCCACTTCCACAATCCACAATCACCATTCAATAGCCTTCGTCTTATTCTTTCAAGTCAACCAAAGCATCAACATAATAAGCATCGAAAACATGACAAGTTAAAATGTAATGTGCTCATTTCAACAAAGTTTTACAATATCTCTATTTATAGGAAAACAACATAGAATACCAAATAATATCATGAATTTGACTATTAATTATTATAGAGGTTATAATAAAAGAAAGTCATAAGAGTAATTAAAATAAAGACCATTAAGTTTTACATTAAAGGAAATAAAAAAATGATTTTGTAGCAATTTCACATTAAGCATTTGATATAAAATTTGCATAACTTGAATTTCTTGTCCAGCTCTTACAATAAAATTCAAGTAATAAAAGTACGACTTACATATAGATAAAATTCAATCCGTTAATCAAATGTCATGAAAAAAATAAAATTTTCCATTCAACGAAAAAAGCACCTGCAATAAAATAATCAAATTTCATAGAAGTAAAAAACTAACATATAAAATAATATTTTATAAAGTTGTAAAAAAAAATTGAGATTCTTGGCCAAAAAGATGAGATGACTTCACCTAGTTTATCCCTAGCTTTACTATACATATAAATTTGATCATTTCTTTTGTAACAAAATTTTCTAATGCCTCTATTTATAGGACCATAATATGGAATACCAAAAGACATCCTAAACATGACTATTAATATGAATTAAAAGTTATGATTATCAAAAGTCATGGGAATAATGAAAATAAAGATAATTAAGTTACTATCATATCATCATACTTAATAAGTGTGAGTCCTCAATACTACCAAATTATTGTGTCTTTGACAACATTACCCTTCACTTCTATTAATATTTCTTTCTTTTTCTTCTATTAATATTTCTTTCTTTTATATA
>NW_006239558.1:83146-84171 GCF_000226075.1 Solanum tuberosum
ATCAAAAATGGCCACGTAGGGCTAATTAATATTTCTTTCTTTTAGCACTTTTTTTTTGCTCTCAAATACTACCAAACCAATAAAAAATGACGACGTAGGGCTTCCCTTGGACTACCAAGGGTATTCCCGTCATTTCCTTCCTTCAAAGAGCTCCTCAAATACTACCAAACCAATCAAAAATGGCCACGTAGGGCTAATTAATATTTCTTTCTTTTAGCACTTTTTTTTTCACGTCTTTCTTTACAACTATTTTTATCCCCACAATATGCCCGTGCCTTGCACGGGCACGCTTATCTAGTATTATAATATGAATAAGTGGAGTAGTAATTGTTCATTTTTGTACAATAATAATAATAATAATAAAAATTAGAAATAAAAGTCAAAAAAATGAGAAAAAAGATAAATAGGATCCTTGGTCAAAGAGAGGTGCCACATCACTTTTTCTTTTATTTAGCTTTATATTATATATATAGAGATTATTTGACTTACTTGAGATTTAACTTAAGTTTGATTTGTTATCAATTAGAAAAATCAATTTATTTGAAATAAATAAGTCACATTCAAAATTAAGCTTTAACATAATAACTTAAAATGTGATTAATTTATGCTAATTAATTTTGAATAAAATGATTCTTTTGTTCCCTTTTTACATAAATTATTTGTTGCTGTTATTTTGCAAATGAACCTTCTTTTTTTTCAAGACACACAAGGAGCAATTGCCGTTTAAAAGGTTCGAGTCAATTTTGGTCTTGAAAATTAAGAATCATAACGTTGGTACTCTTGGTATATAATGAGGACTAGGGGTGTTCACGGTTTGGATAAAAACCGATCTAAACCGAAAAACCAAACCAAACCGATAAAATAAAACCGATTTTATTTGGGTTTGGTTTGGTTTGGTTTTAGATTTTTGAAAACCGATAGTATTTGGTTTGGTTATGGTTTTATTCGAAAAAACCGAAGAAATAACCGAACCGAACCGATGAATTATATACATATATTTTATTAATATACATACTTAATATATT
>NW_006239558.1:85010-119454 GCF_000226075.1 Solanum tuberosum
CGATAAATAATATACATAAATTTTATTATTATACATACATAATATACTATTTTATAAACAATTTTAAAAATCTTATATATCTATTCATCAAAATTTTATTTATAATTTACTTATGAAAGTAAAAATGAAGAACATTTATCTTATTGATTTTATGTATATGAGTGTCTATTACAATTTTTTGTGGGATTGAAAATGTCAATGTCTCTTCCTTCTAGGGCAAAAGTAGTGAACTTTGAAGCTTTATTCATAGCAAATTCAATGATCGAAAGTTTCGTAATGTCAATCATTCTAACTATTTTTCGTTTTGAATGGATTGTTGTCACTTTTTTCACATTTTAAATGAATTGCTTCTTGTATTTTTGTGTATGGTTAATAACCGAATAACCGAACCAAACCAAACCGAAACCGATAATCACCAAACCGATAAATGTATATTGTATTTGGTTTGGTTTGGTTTTGATAATTTTAAAACCGATTAAGTTGGTTTGGTTTTGATTTTGATCAATAACCGATCCAAACCAACCCGTGAACACCCTTAATGAGGACAATAAATGCACCTTCAAATTTCAATACACTCAATTAAGGTATTGGAATAGACTATATTAATTAATACTTAACGTCAATTATTTTTTTAATAGGTGTGTCAAATTAAATTATGACAAGTAAATAGAAATGGAAGAAGTACTAGCTAGTATTAAACTCCCAAAAATAAAATAAAATACTACTAGTAGACATAGTAAACACATGCAAATCAACTTTGCTCATTGTTTATATTATCGAATTAAAAAAATATATCTTTGTCCCATAAAATATAGAATAAAGCGGATAAATATTTCTTGTCTTCCCTTCTTCATTTATCTATCCTCTTTTTAAATAATTAATAATAATGGTTATAGTTAATTAAGGAGAATTAGTTACAACCAAATCAGAATTCATCATTAATACAATGACTAATTCAAACGTTTAAAACCCAATTAATTTTCCCCACCTTTAGCATATGGCATTATCAGTTACTAATCAAATCAGAATTCATCCGTAATCAAATATCTAATTCCAAAAATTGTCACAATAAAACTAGTCGTCTACTAGATCAAAATTTTAAACAAAATGCCTATATTTTTTTTCAAACTTTTTTATTTTAGCGCTCTAACTTTACAAAGTACTGGTCATGAGATTAATTCAAATTAATAAGATATTACATTAAAAATTTATTTACCAATATGATGATTTGAGTAGATTAAGTCAAAATTCTAAAATATCATCTAATACAAAGACTAGACATATTTTTTTCTTTTAATCTAAATTCTATATTATTTTAATCTAAGTTCATTATTATTTATTAATTTATTTTTTGGGCAAACGTTTCATTAGCCTCACTAATTCAAACTTTAAAACTCAATTATCAGTTACCAAAATCTTAGGAGTCCATCCCTATTTGTATGAACTTGTTAAAACTTTTCAAATAAACTTGATCATTACCTTCTTGAAAATACCTTCATAAGCTCAAGCTTTGTTCTTGCTATACTATGTCTAACCAAAAGAAAAACCAAAACCAAAATCCAAGTAAAAACCAAAATGCAAACCAAAACCAGAACAAAAACCAATATCTAAATCAAAACCATAATTCATATCCATTAGAAAATGAGGATTTTAATCTAAAGGAGACAAAACCAACTCTTGGTGGTGGAAGAGTTACTGCAAATGACAGACTTGGCACAGCATTTGATCTTGTTGAGCAAATGCATTACTTATATGTAAGGGTAGTCAAGGCAAAGGACATACCTTTTAAAAAAGATGGCAATAGCAATCCTCATCCTTTTGTTGAAGTGCAACTTGGGAATTTAAAGGGTCTAACTTTTCACTTTGAACACAAGTCTAGTCCTGAGTGGAGCCAAGTGTTTGTCGTGTTGAAGGACCGGATTCAATCAAGAGTTCTTGAAGTTTGCTTGAAGGATAAATCAAGAATTGGTGATAGTGATGATGCTTTGATTGGAAAAGTAAATTTTGAGATCAATGAGGTTCCGAAAAGGGTACCTCCAGATAGTCCTTTGGCACCTCAATGGTACTGGATGGAGAATAGGAAAGGGGAAAAAGTGAAAGGAGAGTTGATGTTGGCTGTTTGGATAGGGACACAAGCTGATGAGGCATTTCAAGAAGCTTTACATCTAGATGCCACAGCAGTGAATGGTGACGGTGTTGCGAATATAAAATCTAAGGTTTATTTATCACCTAGACTTTGGTATCTGAGAGTTAATGTGATAGAAGCTCAAGAATTGCAGATAGGCAACAAGAACAGGCTGCAACCGGAGATTTACGCGAGGATTACACTAGGAAATGTGGTTTTAAGGACTAAGAATTCTTTGAGTAAGAATGTTTGCCCATCATGGAATGAAGATTTGATGTTTGTAGTTGCAGAACCTTTTGAGGATCAGTTGGTTTTGAGTGTGGAAGATAAGGTGGCACCAAACAAGGATGAATTGCTGGGGAAGTGTGTCATATCTTTACAAGATGTAGAAAAAAGGGTTGATTTTAGTACTCCAATTAGTAAGTGGTATGGTCTTGAGAAGGAGGTTGTGTCTGAGGGTGGCAACAGCAAAGTTTCTAAACTAAACAGCAAGGTTCATTTGAGGTTATCTTTTGATGGTGGATATCATGTTCTTGATGAATTAACACATTATAGTAGTGATCTCAAGGCAACATCCAAGGAGTTGTGGAAACCAAGTATTGGGGTTTTAGAACTTGGAATCTTGAATGCTCAAGGTTTATCACCAATGAAGAACAGAGATGGCCGCGGAATAACAGATCCTTATTGTGTGGCGAAATATGGTCAGAAATGGATTAGGACAAGAACAATTATCAACAGTTTCAATCCCAATTGGAATGAACAATACACTTGGGAGGTGTTTGATCCTTGCACCGTGATCACGATAGGAGTGTTTGATAATTGTCATTTGCAAGGTGAAGATAAAAATGACAAAGCCAAGGATTCAAAAATTGGGAAGGTAAGGATTAGACTCTCCACACTTGAGACTAATAGAGTTTACACTCATTCATATCCTCTCATAGTGTTGACACCAGCAGGGGTGAAGAAGATGGGTGAAATTCAACTGGCTGTGAGATTTTCTTGTTCATCTTTATTCAACATGTTGGCTATGTACTCTCAACCCTTATTACCAACTCTTCATTACCTTCATCCGCTGACTTATTACCAGATCGATAACCTAAGGCACCAGGCTACACAAATTGTTGCCACGAGGCTAAGTCGTGCAGAGCCACCATTGAGAAGAGAATTGGTGGAGTACATGCTTGATGTGGGCTCAAACACGTGGAGCATAAGAAGATGCAAAGCCAACTATGTTAGAATAGCTGGGATCCTAACAGGCCTAATTGCAATTTGCAAATGGTTCAATGGGATTTGCACTTGGAAGAACCCTTTCACAACTGTGCTAGTGCACATCATATTCTTCCTATTCGTGTGCTTCCCGAGGCTGATCTTAAGCAGCATGTTCGTCGTTGTTTTCTTCATTGGTACATGGAACTACAGAATGAGGCCTAGAAAGCCACCACATATGGACATCAAGTTGTCACAAGCTGAAAGAGTACCTTGGGATGAATTGGATGAGGAGTTTGACACTTTCCCAACGTCTCGAAACAATGATGCTGTGAGAATGAGGTATGACAGATTAAGAAGCATTGGATCAAGAATGCAAGCTGTTGCAGGGGATTTAGCTAATCAAGGGGAAAGATTCTATAACTTGTTAACTTGGAGAGATCCAAGAGCTACTGCTCTATTTCTTATCTTCTGTTTGGTTGCATCAGTAGTGTTATATGTCACTCCTTTTACAGTTTTAGTGAGTCTTATGGGATTCTATACAATGAGGCATCCAAAATTCAGAGAGAAACTCCCTTCTGTGCCCTTAAGTTTCTTCAGAAGACTGCCTGCAAAAACAGACAGCTTGTTGTGAGGATATGAATTTGTAGCCATGCTGAATTTGGTGTTGGATAAGGCTGCGTACAATAAATCCTCGTGGTTTGGCCCTTTCACTGGACCCGTGGGAGCTTTAGTGCATCGGGCTGAATTTGGTGTTGGACTTTGAAAGCTACTTCCCTTTATTTAATTGGTTTATTTTTTGTTGTTTAGGTCAGATTGTGGGAGCATTTACATTCTGTTCATTAGTGAATGGACTGTTTGAGTCAATCTTTTACTAATATAATTCTTTTTCCATGCATTTTGTCTAAGACTTCTGCAACATCAATATAACCAGTGAAATCTCACTAGTGAGGTTTGAAAATGGTAGAATATGCAAATCGTATCACTAACTACCTCGAGATGGTAGAGCGACTGTTTTAGTATTTCAACCTTTTAATGTTTGTTTTTTCTGCATTGAAAGTGCTCATAGAACAATAGGGACAAGCTGGGAGAGCATAGAATTGCTATAGTTTCTTTAATTTAGAGGATTCATTATATTAAAGGAAGTAACTAATAAGCCATCAAAAGGGAAATTGTGGTTTCTATTTTTCTGTTTTTTTTGGGTAATCCTTGATGAAAAAATATTAGTGTTATAGCTGAAAAAGATATAAGAACTATATTTGCTAATTATTTGATCAAAAGAATTAAATATATAGTATTTATTAGTTTTAATAGCAGCATTTCATTTGCTCTTATTTTTTGTCACAATATAACTAAGTGCCAACATTCAAAAATTCAATTTTGTAGAATAAAATTGTCTTTATCACCATTATAATAATTAGTACTACTATTCTTTAATTCTTTTTTTTCCCCGTTGGTAAAACTGTGAGTGAAAAACAAAAAATAGAAAACAGTGAGTAACTTTCTTCCTCTTCTCATGTTTTTCTTGGGTTTTATATTATTTATTATTTTTTGTTAGTTTATGTGCTTCTAATTTATATTAGAAAAATAACTTGTTAAATCATGCAAAAACATCTTTTTCAGTCAAATATTTTATCCTTAACATGCCTCAAGCTACAATTTTCTTTTATAATTTGCAAAATTTATGTCTAATATATCGATAATCCTTTAAATTTGTTTTTTTTTTTAAATGGAGAGAATGTTTGTCTACGCAAAGAGTTATAAGAAGAAATTATTTTCTTAACAAATCGTAAATTATAAAAAATATTAAATATAGCATATTGGCGAAACAAAAATACTTTATATAGTACGGGGCAGCCATTTATTAATTTGCTTATAAAAGGCGAGTCGTTTCTAAAACTCTTGTCTTGTGTAGTATTTTTTTCTTAAACCCTAAACCCTAGCTGTCTCAGTAATTGTTTCATACACAGCAGCAAGAAGATGGAAGAAGAAAAGCCAAAGGCTATGTCACGGCCTCATTTGGTGGCAGAGAAAGATTACTCAGCTTTGAAAGAGCTATTCAGTCATCATATTGAATCTTTTGATTATATGGTCGATAATGGACTTGAAACCATGCTCTTGAATATCAAGCCTATTGAAATTGTTGATTCCTTTTCCTCCCTCAAGCTAAGAAATATCCTTTTCTTGGGGTTTTATTCTTGCTTGTGTTAATCCGTTGCTAGTTCCTTTTTATTTTTCCTGAACAAAACTGAAAATTCAATTCTTCATTAAAGATTCGATTTTTAGGTATGCATATTTATTGAATTTCTGACTATTTTGTTGCTGCTATGAGTTGATTTTTACTCTGTTTGTGGAACGTCATCATTGCACACGTTTGAGGTTGCCTTAGCTGTGTTTTTAATTAGTATAGGAATGCTGTGGATGCTTCTCTTATTAAGTGTTTTTTTTGTCTTATCTTCAATATTAAGTTCCATCATCTATTTAATAATTTTTCTTAACCTGAGAATACTCTGGTTCGGCAAACCTGAATTATTTCCACCTCAAAAAGAACGCGCTTCCAAGACCATGCATGATGCTTTATATCCTTTTGAGGTACAAATTTATGTTCATGTGTAGTTCTGTTAGTGGATATACAGACCTGCAGCTAATCTATGGTATATTGCGTGTGTGAAACAGTGTAGACAAGCTAAACTTTCATATACAGGAAAGTTTTTGGTGGATATCTGTTTCCAGTATGGTGATGGAGCTGTAATCCGGGAGAAATTTAATTTTGGACAGTTCCCTATCATGTTGAAGGTGAGTTTTATATTTCCCCAAGTTTCAGCTAATTTCTGCTGAAAATGTTGCAAGTTGAGAAAAAGAAAATAGACATGATGGGATAGTTACAAAAAACAAATCCGATGATGCACCCCTTAAAAGTGATTCTGATCATTACATGTGTTTTAAGCCAACTTCTATAAGTCACAGATGTTTAAAAAGTAAGCTCTTAATCGTAGAACCACCAATACAAAATGTGTTGCCTCCTTTTTTTCCTTTTTAATGACAGTACTATTGTTAATGCTTGTATGACCTTATTTGTTCATTTTTCTTCTTTTAGTCAAAGCTATGTCACTTGAGAGGTGCTGATGACTCCAGAAAGTTAATTGCTTACAAGGAAGAGCCATCAGAAATGGGCGGGTGAGAGCTGAAATTCTAATGATCAATCTCTTTATCCCAACTCTATTCAGCTCCTTTTCTCTGCTAGTTTTGGGTGTCCTGCCTTTTTCCATTAGGAATTCTAGAACTTGTGAAGAATCTGTCATATTTTTGTAACTCAGAAATATTTGTTGGGTGTGTTCACAGATATTTCATTCTTAAAGGGCTTGAGAGAGTTATTCGTCTTATAATTTTGCCAAAGCGAAACTATGTGAGTCTTCCTTGCTTATTTGTTCTCCATCTATGACAAAGTTTTGACACTTCTATCATTTACACTTGTTTCTCTATATTATGTTTTACTCCACTGGAATATTCTTTTCATGTGATTCATTGGTTTCATTTAACATTTTATTATAGCCAACGAGTATGGCACGGAATTCATTTCGTGATAGGCGAGAAGGATATTCTGATAAAGCTGTTGTTATAAGGTTCTTTCTCCACACTCTTACTTGATGAGTTGTTCATGTAGCAAGTTGCGTTTGGTTCTGCTTTGGTGCTTGTTTATGAAGAGATGCTATCTTGCTTGTGATAGTTCCTGAAGACTGTGTCTTACATGTCTGCCGAAATAAATATCGTCTCTGAATAAGGGTATTCTCAAGAACATTGTGTACTAGAATTTTTTTTAGAGATCCTCGTGCTGAAAAATATCATAAAAAAGAAAGCAAGCAATGTGCTATGATTAACGCCAGTAAGACATCTGAAAACAGATAACACTTTCTAGCTTTTTAAAACATCAAGTAAAATAACTGTGAAGGCTGAAGGAAGGGGTGGGAGAATGAAGAGGTGAGATCCTATTCCGTCATGCTGATAGGGTTGGTTGAATTGCTAATCTTTCCTCTTCTGATAGGGTTCCAATGGTAACTACTTAAAGATTACATCTACAGTAATTGTTTTGATCTTGAGACTGCCTAAAATAATTCATCTAAAGGACAAAAAAGTACAAAACAATGTTTTACATTTATTGTGATCCAAGGAAAAGTTTGTCTAGGAGTTGTATATTTTACCAATAAACAATCAGTACACTTCAAATCTTTTATATATCAGTGAAAATTACTAAAGCTGATTTAAGGTTGCCTGATTGACCATATTGATTTTTCTGACTCAAGGGAGGAGAGAGTTTTGGATAAGGTTGATGCTTTCTGATACTTCTTTGCTATCTGCTATACAAGAAGAACCTTTGGCTTATTTAGTCAGCAAAAATAAATTAGGATGCAATAAATGTCAAAATGTTTTTCCCGTCTATTATATGATACTGCTTCAGTTCTTTATTTGTGGGGCTCACATGTGTTTTGGGGCAATACTAATCCATCTATTTGGACTTCAGATGTGTAAGGGAAGATCAATCTGCAGTCTCACTTAAATTGTATTATCTAAACAATGGAAGTGCAAGACTTGGATTCTGGTGAGGAACTAAAACTTAGCATGATTGAACTGTCTTCTTGTATGATGTCTGAGACATGCTTCTTGCTATCTGCTTGCAGGATACAAGGAAGGGAATACTTGCTCCCCGTTGGTATCATATTAAAGGTAAACTGGCATTCTCTAGTCTTGTTAGATTTGTCTTCGAGAGACTAGAATGTTTTGATTTATTGCAATATGTGAAACTTGCAATCAAATTTTACATTAAAAAGCTAAGCATTACATTTATAATTATCCTTTCAAGTAATGGAGAAGTATCTAGTAATGTTGAATTTTTGTTCATGGCAATTTGCCGAGTATGATCTGACATTCTGGTGATCATGTTCGAGATAAACTGGCTGGCATAGGAAATACAAACAAGGCTCTGCCAGTTGGTGATTCTGTTTTCACATTTCTCCAGGACCCCATTCCATATGCCTTTGGATTTGCTTTTAGCTCCCAAATGCATGCCTAGATAAGTAGCTGGAAGCTCCCCAACCTTTCCACCTAGTTTGCAGGCCAAGCTTTCTAACAAGCACATTGTTGACGAGATAAGGCTTTTCCCCCACTTTATGTGGAGATCAGAGACGGCTTCAAAAATGACAAAAATAATCCTCAGTATCGGGATTTGTTCTGCCTATGCTTCACAGAACACCAATGTATCATCTTCATATTGTAGATGAGTTATCTCCATATTACATAATTCTCCTGCTTGGAACCCTTTGATCCACCCCTTTCCCCTTGCTGTATTAATTAGGTTGCTCATCCCTTCCTTTGCTAAGATGAATAAAAGGGGGGAGAGAGGGTCCCCTTGCCTCAGGCCTCTTTGAGAAGAGAAGAATCCAATAGGTTCTCTATTGACAAGTAAAGAGAACTTAACAGTGCCAATACAGTGCTTCATCCATCTATCCCCAAAACCCGTTCTTTCCGGAATCTGGGTAAGAAAGTCATAAGCTTTCTGTATATCCAACTTGCATGCAATTCCTCGCTTCTAGCTCCTCTGTTTGGCCTCTATGCATTAATTGGCTATCAAAACAACATCCATGATCTGCCTTCCCTTAATAAATGCCATCTGCTGTCTATCCACTAGGCCTATGTATCACCATCTTGAGTTTTCTGCTAGAAGCTTTGCAATGATCCTGTACGCCCTCAATATGGCTAATGGGTTGGAGTCTTTTAATTCCTCAGCACCCACCTTCTTTTGGATCAAAGCTACAAAGGTTGCATTCAGACACTTTTCAAAGTGTCTTCATGGAAGTTCTGAATTGCTTCAACCAGGTCCCAGGTGATGATATCCTAACTTTGTTTGGGGTCTCCGCACCTCTGTTTCCTCATATAGGTTCTCATAAAGGCCACTATTTCCTTTTTGATCTCTTCTGGATCCTACTTTATTACCTCCCCCACTTTCAGCCTGTCTATTGTGTTAGCTCTCCTATGTGCATTTGCGGTTCTGTGGATATAAAGCATCATGCATAGTCTTGAAAGCGTGTTCCTTTTGAGATGGGAATAAATCAGGTTTGCCGAACCAGAGTATTCTCGGGTAAAGAGAAGTAATTATATATAGATTGAGGATAAGAAAAACAGTAATAAAAGATTTCTTACTGCATTTATCTGTCCCCAGGGTTGATCTTACTGCATCGCATGTGGTTTTAACACAAGTTTTTCCTTCGAAATCCGCATTTGGTTTGCATAGTAATTTGATCCAGCTATGCTTGTTCATTCTGCTAGATTTCTTACTGCATTTTATCTGTCCCCAGGCCCTTGTTGACACCACTGATCACGAGATATACGTCAATTTAACATGTTGCTACAATGAGGAATGTGACCGTGTAAAGGGATCTGTCGGCACCCAACTTGTCGGTGAAAGAGCAAAAATTATCCTGGATGAAGTTCAGGCCCTATCTCTTTTCACCCGAGCACAGTGCCTGCGACATATTGGTACTTGTTTTTATTTACTATCATGGTTAACTGTGATCTTATCACATGACTGTCAACTGCATATGATCAATCTTCCACTTTTCAGGGGAGCATTTCCAACCTGTTGTGATTGGAATGCAAAATGATAGTTACAAAACTGTAAGTGTTATCTTGGTTGTACTTGACATGATTTAGTTCTAGTAGTCAGAACAGACATCTTTGTCTAGAGATAATACCCTTACATCACATCCTCTCTCTCACTTGACAGGTTGCCGATGCTGTGCTTAGAGACTACATATTTGTCCATCTGGATAACAATCATGATAAATTTAATCTACTTATGTTAGTATTTTTTTCTCTGGCAAATTGTCTTGTGATTTTATGGTAACTCTTCCATCTACAGTTGTATGTTTTGGCTATTGATATATTGATACTCCTGCTTTATTTAGCTTTATGTTGCAGAAGCTTTTCTCTCTGATAGATCAGACTTCTGTCCTAGACAATCCAGACTCTCTGCAAAATCAAGAAGTTTTGCTGCCGGGTCACTTAATTACCATATATCTGAAGGTCCAAACTTTAAAATTACCTTTTTAAGGAATAATTTTTATGTGACATTGAATGTAATGCTTATATAGTAAGTGCCTCATAGAAATGTGTATTGTCATTCTTCTTTGTGCTAAAAGAACCTTATATCCCGGATCAATTAAGTGGAGAGTTAAGTGATCATTCAATCAATCAACTACACCTAGTTGGCTATTGCTTTATGAACCATCTGTATCAATCATGCTCTATTCAAGCCCATCGCAGTCCAGTATAGAGTACGTTTTTTAAGTGGAGTGTTAGGCATCATCCAAGTGCTAAAGTTGTCTCTGACTTCTTATGGTTGCAGTACATGATATGAATGAATGTTTTCTTTTGGTTTCACAAGGCAAAAAAGAACGGGTGATGTTTTTAAGGACAATTGGCCACTCTCAACTGTATTAGGTTCTGTAGTAACCGTTTGCACTTCGGTGTTACATGGGAATATCAAAGAAATGGATGGGTACTTATAACTTTTGAGCTCCTTGGAGCTATACAGTTAGACGTCTCTTCCTTAGTAATCTTCACCTGATTAACAGAGTACTTTAAGGATCTTCTATTGCATTCTTAATTAGCAAGAGACTTATTGCGAATATTCTATTCCTGTTTGGCACATATTGGGTCATGCCTCTACTTACAGGACTGCATTACATCATGGTCTAGTTTGAAGATAGGAAAGAAGATACCAAATTCTGTTCGTGAGTCTCAATTTTAATGCTTCTTGTATCTTATTTATAAAGAAGGGGATCTGAAAATTGGTACAGTTCATGAACTTCTTAAATTTCCACTTGATTAATTTTTTGATCCTTTCACACTTTCTACTTTGATTTTTACTTTGCTTCTTCTTTCATTCCACTTTCTTGGTGCTTTTATTTCCACTATTCATTCGCTTTTATCAGAAAAACATGAGGATGAGGATTGATTGTTACATTCGCTGGACATTTATGAAATCAGTTGCAGAAGCTTATGAAAATGTCTTAACTTGTTCAAGTTCTTATATGCTCAAAAAGTAATGTTATTTAAGTATGAATATGTTAATCTGATTGTGTATGTTAAAATATATCTATAAAATAGTCTAAAATAGTTGTCACCTGAATCTTTCAATATGTTGTTTTTTGAATTTGAGTTTATAATTTATATGAGTTGTGATATATACCATGTAGTAGTTGACCAGTTTCAGATTAATTCTAGTTGATTTTATGTTATAATTCGTAAAGCGAGGAAGAAAGTGTTTGTTAAGTGCAGAATCACAGAGAGGCTACCTCAAACAGAAGAATGCAATATTTTTCAAGAGACGGAAGGCCTCTTTATTGAGTATTCCTACATATTGCATGTCCCTATTCAATTCACCTACCATTGTTATTAGGGAAGCTGGAAAGGTTGCAAAGAAGCTTTCTTTGGCATGCGATGGACAGGGCAAAGAAATTCCACCCTGTTCATTGGGAAACTGGGACAGCTCCTAAACAGTGTGGAGGGCTTGGGGTTAAAAGCGTGAAGGTTAAAAGATTTAGGTAAATGATTGTGTGGAGATTTGGAGTGGAGGGAGAAGCTTTATGGAGAGGGTTGATGGTGTACAAATTTAGAGTAATGGAGGGGGATGGAGAACCAATGTGATTACTATGCCTTTCGTCTATGGTGTGTGGAGGAATATAATGAAGGGATGATAACATTGTAATGAAAACATTGCTTTGAAAGTTGGGGTTGAGAATAGAGTTAGTTTTTGGGGGATAAAATGGTCAAGGATGAGTTCCTGGTATTGTCTAGAGCTTCTTGCCAATAGGAATTGTCTGTTCAGCAAGCTAGGGGACACAAGGGGATGAAACTTTTTGGGATCTGAGGTTCATGAGCAATTTCCAGGATTGGGAGGTGATCGAGATTTAGAGATTTCTTACTTTACTTCACATACAATGCCAACCAATTGACAGACTCGATGCTTTAAGTTGGGAAATAACAAAGTATTCTCTGTCAGTCCTTCTATGAGAAGCGTCTGGTTAGGGCAGAGGATAGTTTCCCATATGAATCAGTCTTGATACCTAAGGTGCCGAGGAAGGTGTGCTTCACGTGGAATAGAGGGGTGATGCTGACGGCGAAGAATATTAGGAAGAGAGAAAGGCTGATTGCCAAAGCTGGTGTATCTTGTGTAAGGAGGTAGGTGAGGACATGGATCATATGCTATTGCACTGCAAAATAGCCTCGAGGTTATGGTGGGATATATTTAGTTGGTTTGGAGTTTCTTGGACTATGCCAAAATCCGTGTTGGAGTTAATGTTTAGATGGAAGAGTGGAGCTAGGAGAAGAGGCACAAAGCTTGGGATGTTACTCTTGCTTTTTTTAATTTAGATCATTTGGAAAGAGAAGTATGTGAGCTTTTGAAGGGGTGGAGATGAGCTTTGATTAATTGAGGAGTAGTCTCCGATATTTTCTTTTGGTGCACCCATATAGTTCCTGTTTGCATAGAGAATTGAGTGTCTTCGGGAGAGAACCACATTTTGTAGATCTCTCCTTTTTGGTGTACCTCTTGTATAGAGCCATATGACTTGTTATTGTCAATAAAATATTTTACTTGGATTTAAAAAAAAATAAATATATTAAGCGACCTTCTAATTCTGTTATCAAACACGTCTAATGTCTTTCTCACCTGATATATTCAATTTTATATGTTTAGTTTTGTTATCAAGCAGCCTTTACAGCTCCACACCATTAATGAATTAGAAGGTCTGTGTTATCCATATGAGATTGCTATCTGCTTGGTTTTTGCACTGTTTTGTCTTGACGTTCTCTAACACATCTACAGGAAAAGCTACAAGATTGGCTGCTTAAATTACAACGGTCACTTCAGGAAGAAACTGATGGTGAAAAAAAGAAGTTTGAGCTAAGTAGCTGTATGTTCAATCAACCTATTTCATCTATCTTAGTTTGTACCACTTTCATAGATAGCTGTTCGTGGCTATGCTACACCATTGTATGGTGTGGGCGCCACCCACAACATTTGACTGGGTGTGGTCACACTAGTAAGAAGTAATTAATGTTCTGTTCCAAACCAATTCGTTTCTGGTAGTGAGATTTTCAGTTATCCTCTTCATTTTTTAATTTCATCTCTCAGGAAAATCTTCCTTTGTCCTTTTTTTTTTTTGTTGACTCCTAGTTTTACAATCTGTTAAAAATTTTGCTCGTCTTATCTGTTTGCTAGTTAGAGTCACAGGGGCATAAGAGATTTACCAAGAGCCTGTTTGGATTGGCTTTTGACTTATAAGCCACAAGTAAGCCAGAAGTCATAAGTTAGAAATTCTAACTTATGGCTTGTCTTATTTTAATCATTTTAGCTTAAAACCAAGTGCTTATAAGCACTTCTTTAATTTTATCCGAACACTCCAAAAGTGCTTAAAAGTTATTTTGGCTTAAAAGTTAAAATAAGACAATCCAAGCAGGCTCTAAGAAGCTCCAAGTTTACATGCTTTTCTGTTAGTTTAATGGTGCTGATAGACGTACTAAAGTTCAGAAGATTTGGGCTTTCATTTTCTTTTTCTTTTAATCATCTCAGTTTTTACATAGATCAAATCCGGGCATATTGGATTCTAGAACTTGGTTAGAATTTTGAGTAGACTTCATCTGCTTTTATGGCATATTGCAGTGACAGACGTCAAGAAGGCTATTGAAAAAAATGCTCCCAAACAGATTGGCTTGGCTATTGAGAGCATGTTGAAGACTGGGAGATTGGCTACACAATCAGGTCTTGATTTGCAGCAGGTATTTAGTTGTGCAGCTTTTATGTGAAGCACCACTAACTCTTTTTTTTTTTTTTTCTTTTGACAAGGTAACAGACAAGCACCAATAATTCTTTATTGAAAAACAACTGTGAATCCCAGTAACTAGGAAATTTACATTGCAACAGATGTGTCTTCGTTCCAGTCTTTTTCTTGTTCTTTGTATGGCAAATTTCAAACTTCTTTATCTTATGAAAGGAAAACTAAATTAGCATTCTCTATTTCATCTGATAACCACCATAGGATGTCATATAGGAGGGTAGGCCTATCAAATTAAATAAAAAAGACAGCATACAAGAATACTAACAGAAATTGAACAGTTAATAATAGGAAGAAGGTTCTCAAGGAGGGAAAAGCTAATTACTATTATCAGTTTTTTTTTAAAAAAGGGAAGAAAAAGCCAAACTAAACTGACAGAAAATGGAAAAAAATTCAATTGAATTACGTCTGAAAATTCTGTCTTCTTCTGCCCCAAAGTTAACATACATACAGTGTTGGATGGAAATACTTGACAAAAAATAATACTCAAGTGCATTATTGAAGAAGCTCTGCACCAAGTAGCTTGGAGTACCATTTCCTCCAGGACTCTGGTCAGTGGCAAGAGCACAGCTGATTAGGCGATGAGTTTGAACCATGCCACAAACAAAATCCTTGTATTTAAGTGGAGAAGGGTAGAGGGCGGGCTCATTATCCACGGAGTTTCGACCGTGCACCATTAACACTCCGGGATTTCTCGGTTATGAAAATGAAAGGTAGATTGGAGTACCATAGCGAGCAAGAAGAATGTGTGCTTAAAGATATTTGATTTCTAGTGGTTTTCTATGTGTCTTTGTAAATCTTTACCCAACAGCTTATGAGAGTAGGGGTTTTATCTTTCATATCAGTGGCAAAATTGTCTTTTCCCTTCATGATAAATAACAGGGTTTATTATTGAGCGTCTTTTTTTTCACTTAAAAAGAACTGTATTCTAATTGCACCAAAATAATAATTAGTATAAGTGTGCAAACAGATTCGCTGTGAATGTGCGATTCAGGGTTAAACTTTTGGCAGTGAATCAATATCGGTTCGTAATGCAACTTCCGCACGTGGAGCTATTCAAGAGGAATCCCTGCACCTCAATTTCTTGTCCATAGCTCATAGTTAGACTGAGATGAAGGCCCTCTCTGTGAATCTGTTATTCATGTTGTAGTTCAAATGATTGACAACAGAGGGGTTTGATAGGATTCTCTTCTTTCCTCGAGGGTTATTGGCATTGGATAGAATAAGAAGCAACAACTTGCAGGTGTTTGTGAAACATCGAGTAGGTTCTCTTTTTTTTATGGGGTGGGGGGTGGGGGAGTGTAAAGGTGGGTACAACAACAACATATCCAGTGTAATTCCGCAAGTGAGATTCGAGGAGGTTAGAGTGTACGCAGACCTACACATACCTTGTGGAGGTAGTGAGTATAAAAGTGAGTGACTACATGAAATACATAGATGGATAGCAGCTTTGTGTTGGATAATCTGATTAACTGTAAGAGAAATTTAACTCCATTTTCAATTGCTTCTGCTAGTACCTCTAGCAGGTTCTTCCCATTTTAGAGGAAGTGAATTGTCGTAATTAATGATGGTTGTTACGAAAAAAGTTGTATGAAAAAGATAATTCTTGTTGCAGAAGATAGCACAGCTCGTACAGAATGGAGGTTAATTTTGGCTTCTCTGATATTAGACTTATTTACATTATTTTATGGAAAGTGGACCTTTGCAATCATCTACTCATGAGTATCTTGACTTGGTTGTTTTTTGGTTAGAGAGCTGGAATGACTGTCCAGGCAGAAAAGTTAAATTTCCTCCGTTTTCTTTCACATTTTCGTGCGGTTCATCGAGGTGCCTCATTTGCTGGTCTTCGTACTACAAGTGTGCGGAAGTTGTTACCTGAGTATGTTGTCTTTTTATCTGTGAGCCAATTGCTTTATTTTCATGAAAAATCACTTGAGTTTCCATTCATATTTTCCTGGTCCACCATTTTTCAGATCTTGGGGTTTCCTTTGTCCTGTTCACACACCTGATGGGGAGCCATGTGGGTTGCTTAATCATATGACTGCATCTTGCCGTAAGTTACTTTTTTTCTCTCTATAATATCAGTTGTATACACCAACCTAAATTTGTGTATTTTCCTTATCCTTTTTCTGTTATGGAATGTCGCTTTTGCTCCCATTGTCCAAGGAACATTTTTATTCTTGGCCAGTTTGAGAATTGACAGTGTTCCTTATGTTCTGCGTTCACAATAAATTTTCTCCCCATCATATTGATTCTGCCAGAGGTGAAATCCAGTCACCATTTTTTGGCAAGAGTCATACAAACTGGTACTTTCAGGGGTGAAGTTAACATTTATATCACAAACGTTTATATATTGCTACATACATTGCTCCAATAGCCTATTATTTGCTGCACATATCTCTAACTCCCTGCATCATATTCACATCACTGATTAAACAACTCATATCACACAGGAAATGTGAGGTCCTGTTCTAGTTGTGGTTCACATTGTGTCTTTGTTATTTATTAGTCAAATATTGAATTTTTGCACTAAATGCATTCATATTTATGGTTGTAAGTCCTAATCCTATTGCCGTTGATTAGTTTTGTTCACTTCATTTATAATACACAGTACAATATTAGCTCCCTTCACTTCAATACAATCATTCTGTCACCAGGCATAACCTCATACTATGATTCAAAGGGGAATGTTAAAGACTTCTTCAAAATGCGGATGTCCATATTGAATGTGCTGATTGCAATTGGAATGACACCACCATCACCAAAGCTTGTGCAAGGTGGTCCTCCTGAATTGCTGTCTGTCCTACTGGATGGTCGTATTGCGGGCTATATACCATCGGATTTAATTGAAAAAGCTGTTACCCACTTGCGGAGACTGAAATTGTCATCAACATCATCGGTTTGTTTCTGATCGACTTCTTTTAGCCAAAGATCTTTTGCTTAGCGACTTATTATGCACCTACTGCACTGTAGATTCCAGTTGATTTGGAGGTTGGATACATCCCTTTGAGCATGAATGGAGCATATCCAGGTCTATATCTGTTCACATCTCCTTCTAGGTTTGTTCGTCCTGTAAGAAACATCTCTGCACCTGCTGAAGAGGGCAATGATCTTGAACTCGTTGGACCCTTTGAACAGGTGGGTTCTGCATTTCTTGATTTTTCCTTTTATAAATTTTCATCTTCTTTTATCAACAAACATGGACTTGATGAGCTTTTTTACTAATGAGAACCTCCAATATAATGATTGCTAGGTTGTGTATTTGTAATGTGCAGGTGTATATGGAGATAAGCTGCCCGGATGGTGGAGATGGAGGAAGGAAAACCTTATTCCCTGCCACACATCGAGAAATTCATCCAACTAATATTTTGAGTGTTGTTGGCAATCTTACACCTTGGTCTGATCATAATCAGAGTCCACGTAATATGTATCAGTGTCAGGTATTGAGTTAACTTTGAAATGATCTGTGGATAATGTTATATGGACTGCTGAGGCTCAATACATTATTGTATCTCATGTTTCATCTATTGTGCAGATGGGTAAACAAACAATGGGTTTCTCCTCACAAGCATTAAATTGTCGTGCTGATCAAAAGTTATATCACCTTCAGGTCTGGTTATTATTTGCAATTCGATGCGTTCATGAGTTAGTTGTTGCCAGCCCCCAAGTTGAGTTCAATGGCATCCTATTTTAAAAGAGTTTTTGAAGTGCGTTGTTGATTTATATTGAGAATTCGGTGCTTGGGCCAGCACTTTTGTGTAGTTTTTCTTGTGGAAGGGATGTTGAGGCAGAAAGGCAAGAGATGTATGGGATTAGTTAAAGGGATTGCAACATACTGTTTCCATACAGCAGTTTACAGTGAATAGAGGAAATAATGAAAGCATGAATGGATTATGGTGTTGTAGCTATGCTATGTATTATGTTATATTTAAAATTGATGCTCATGTTCTTGCTGTTTCAGTGACCAAGGATGTTTGCTACAGTGACCTGATTTTTTTTATGTGTTATGCATCTTGGTATTATTTATTTTTATCTTGTGAAAATGCGTAGCAAGCAAGCATTCAGCTGAAAGATTCTTTGGGACAGTGGGTAAGGTGGATCATCTTCGAATAGGATAGTTTTATGAGACTACCAGTCAGAGCATGTTTAACATATTCAATAAAACATTCTTTATGGTGTTGTTTTTGCTGTTGTTGGATTACCTGTGGGTATACTAGGTTCAGATGCTACTGGTTCACATTTTTTTTTATGTCATTTCCTTGTAACAGCTGTAATTGTTCAGACTTAAGAACTTATGTTGATAATTTTCTTGCTTTTGAGATATTATTTTCTCCTGTCTGATCCTTTTTTTTTTTTTTTGGGATATTGGATCTTTCAGACTCCTCAAACCCCAATTGTACGCACAAAAGCTTATGAGAAGTACTGTGTTGATGACTATCCATTAGGAACAAATGCAATTGTGGCAGTTTTGGCTTATTCAGGGTAAGAGTTCTGTACCATGCCTTGTTTTTTTTTTCTGTCAGCGGAAACATAAAATACATACCTTCATGTTATGCAGATATGACATGGAGGACGCTATGGTCTTAAATAAATCATCTGTAGATCGTGGTATGTGTCATGGGCATATATACCAGGTAATATTTGACATCTTTTTGAACTTTGGTTTGATACAGAAACAATTTTTTTGTTCAACCTATCCCCCCCCCCCCCCCCCCCCCCCCCCCCCCCCCCCCCCCCCCCCCCCCCCCCCCCCCCCCCCCCCCCCCCCCCCCCCCCCCCCCCCCCCCCCCCCCCCCCCCCCCCCCCCCCCCCCCCCCCCCCCCCCCCCCCCCCCCCCCCCCCCCCCCCCCCCCCCCCCCCCCCCCCCCCCCCCCCCCCCCCCCCCCCCCCCCCCCCCCCCCCCCCCCCCCCCCCCCCCCCCCCCCCCCCCCCCCCCCCCCCCCCCCCCCCCCCCCCCCCCCCCCCCCCCCCCCCCCCCCCCCCCCCCCCCCCCCCCCCCCCCCCCCCCCCCCCCCCCCCCCCCCCCCCCCCCCCCCCCCCCCCCCCCCCCCCCCCCCCCCCCCCCCCCCCCCCCCCCCCCCCCCCCCCCCCCCCCCCCCCCCCCCCCCCCCCCCCCCCCCCCCCCCCCCCCCCCCCCCCCCCCCCCCCCCCCCCCCCCCCCCCCCCCCCCCCCCCCCCCCCCCCCCCCCCCCCCCCCCCCCCCCCCCCCCCCCCCCCCCCCCCCCCCCCCCCCCCCCCCCCCCCCCCGGAAATACAAATACAAAATACATCTTACTGAACTATGATATTTTCCTTTTGATACGACATTGATGGAGTTTTAAGTTTTTGAGTACCAATGATTTGTCTATGACACAAGTTTTCAGAAGGATGATTCTCATCAATTCAAAACCTTCTTTCTGAGACCACACACAACACCATGAACTTTGATGCTTGATGGTCTTTTTGTTTCTCTTCTTTAACGGAGGGTCGGAGAATGAAAACCAGATCTATCTCTGTTCTTTTTCCTAATTTGGGTTTTTGGATTCTTCTATAATTAATTCCTCCCTTGCTAAACTGCTTATCCTACTACTCTTTGTGGAGGGAGTTTTCTGATCTTTCATGTGGACGTCTTTTATTGACCAATATATGATCTTCTGATTTGCAGACAGAAACCATTGACTTGACTGAGCAAAGCGCCAAATCTGATCGTGCTCAGAGATTGTTTAGAAGAAGCAATTTGGATAAGTCGTCTCATCAGCTGATTGATACTGATGGTCTTCCATACGTGGGACAGGTAACAGGATATTTTTTTCCTATTTTTTTGGTGAGTCAAGTTGCACCTGAACCAACATGATCATTTGATTGCAGAGGATTAATCCCAATGAGCCATATTGTAGCATTTACAATGAAATAACCAGTCAGACAACTAGTATGAAGTTAAAGGGTTCGGAGCCTGTTGTTGTTGATTATGTTGCTGTCGATGTGAAAAATAAAACACATCTGCAGAAGGTGAGCAATTCCTAGATATATTTGACTCTGTTGTTACTTTTACTGGGTTTCTAATCCACTTTGCTGTTGTTATCCTCTTTGTTAGGATATATAAGTTGGTGTAATTCTTTCATCTTTTGCTTTCTATTTCTCTTGAACTCAATGTCAAGTTTTATTTAGCCTAGATGACTAATCAGTGAAGTCTCTGTTGTTTGCTATAAGATCTTCGTATTATTGCCTGGTCAATATCTCTCTTTATTTCATTGTATCAAGGTAATTTGATGTTTTCTTGAGTATTCATGTTCTTCAGGGGTTTTTGGTTCTATTTACTGTCTTTTCTGTCTTCTAAAGTATGGGATGATTCCTTTGATGCTGCACTTGTAGGTTTATTGTGCTTGTCAAATTTTGCAACTATATCAGTTTTTTTTTTGTTGTCGGTGTAATAACAGAAATTTTGGTAGTTCATGATGGACAATCCTCTCTTCGCTACAAAATTTACTCTGGTGTCATGACTTCAAAAAGCTTCAAATTTATCAACTTATTTTCATTTGTTCTGGGCAGGCGAATATACGTTTTAGGCGCTCCAGGAATCCTGTAATTGGTGATAAATTTAGCAGCCGACATGGGCAAAAGGGTGTTTGCTCTCAATTATGGCCTGATGTTGATATGCCCTTCTCAGCAGTTACAGGAATGAGGCCAGATCTTATTATTAATCCTCATGCTTTCCCTTCAAGGATGACGATTGCTATGCTGTTGGAGTCAATTGCTGCTAAGGTCTGTTTTCTCTTCTGCGGCTTATGGTGTTATTTATTTCAAGCAAAAGTATTTTGGTTACGAGATTGTAGCTCTCCAGACAATAATATATTCAAGTAGTTTTTGTGGTAGTTTATATTTGTTTATTGGGTGATGGCTTTATATGCTGAAGATATCTCTCGCTTATGGAATATATTGTTCATCTAGCTTGACATGGATGATCACAAGAACTTATATATATATGCTATCTTCGAACAGGGAGGTGCTTTACATGGGAAGTTTGTTGATGCAACGCCGTTCTCTAACACAATGAAGGAATCAGAATCGGAATCCAGTTCACTGGTGGATGACCTTGGTTCCATGTTAGCGGTTTGTGGCTTCAATCACCATGGTACGGAAGTACTATATAGTGGAGTATATGGGACAGAACTGACTTGTCTAATATTTATTGGACCTGTTTATTATCAGCGTCTGCGACACATGGTTTCTGATAAATTTCAGGTTAGTATCACCTAGATATTAGAGTGAATGATCCTGTCTATTCTTCCTGCCCGCTTTGACCCATTTATGCTGATTTATGTTTTCATCTAGTGTAGCAAACATTGACTCTGTTTGATGAATAGCTGTTTACATAACCATCTCCTGTGCTCGACTCTGATGTGAACTGTTAAGTTTGAAAATTGGAAGCTAAAACAAGAAAAGAACGCAATGTTCGTGCTCATCATTGACTTCCAAATGAAACCAAGATCAAGAAATGCTTCCACTACCTAGTTTTCCTTTCCTGCTTGAATAATTCATTTATTACTTTATTTATCCTTACGCACTCTGGGGTTGACAGATATCATGCTAATGGGTCTCTTTTTTCCCATTTAACCCCACCCACTCCCAAAAAGGAAACAGATTCAGTTCGATAATTGAACTTCCAAGTATTACTTTATATATCCTTATTCCTTGTCAGGTTAAATTCGGTACTGAATTTGGCTTGTATTGCTGTACAGGTCCGTTCTACTGGACAGGTAGACCATATCACTCGGCAGCCTATCAAAGGGAGAAAGCGTGGTGGAGGTGTCCGCTTTGGTGAAATGGAACGAGATTCACTCCTTGCTCATGGAGCAGCATATTTGCTGCATGATAGACTCCATACAAGCTCAGATCATCACATTGCAGATGTGTGCTCTGAATGTGGAAGTGTCCTAACATCATCTGTTATTCAGCCGCCAAAACGAGCAGTGCAAGTGATTTTGAAACAGCTACCTGCTAGAGAACCCAAAAAGGTTACTTGTGTTGCTTGTCGTTCAAGTAAAGGAATGGAGACTGTTGCAATGCCTTACGTGTTTAAATATTTAGCGGCTGAACTGGCAGCCATGAACATCAAGATGACCCTCAAACTAAGTAACGAGGCTGGAGCTTGATACACATTTCTGGCAGTTGGAATATTCTACTGCCTTGAAGCAAGCAGGGAGCTTGATTACCATTTCATCTGTACCTGTACTTTCTCAATGTGCAATATGTCCAAAAAGGGGTTTGCAGCATCAGATAACGGGATTCTGGCAACAGTGATTTGGTTTAGACATCGGAAGGCCAGTTTCCTAGTGGGCTACCAAGAAAGAAAGTGTGCTGCAAACAAGACCCGCTGCTTTTCATCTCATAATGCAGGAGGGGTCAAAATATAGAGATATCTCATCAGTAAGAATCCCGAGTTTTAAAGGTTTGCTGTCTGGCTCAAGAGGGTGCAACACCTTCCCTTATGATGATGGCCATGTGAAGTATAGACTAAAATATAGAACTGTGTTTTTTGCTTTATTTGTTATAGCTTTTTGTACATTGTGGGGGCTATATGGTAGGTATCATGGTTGAGGCTCTAGTGAAGGCAATGTTTTTGTTCTTCCCAGTATATACTTCTAATTCACTTTCATGAGATAAATTATTTTGGCCATACAGCAACTTGTATTTAAATTAAAGGCTATCTTCTAACCTGATGTAGTGACCGAGAGCTAAATCAAGAGTAAATTCATATATTGTCTTGGAATTTTACATAAAACTGCAACTTATAAAAAGGATTAACCATGAAAATGATTATTATGAAATACCGACTGGAAAAATAAAAGTAGAGCTGGACTTTGAGCCTCTTGCATCACAGCATGCTATCTGTTCTGGCTGGTAATCTCTTGAAGAAGTTGCTGGGAACAGGAGGCATCTTGCTTCTGAACCTAGGGTGCCTCAACATATATAACCCAGCAACTAAAGCCACCACTCTGAAGGGAGTCGCATAAAGCATAACTGCAGCAAAAAGACTGAACATGATAAACAAGCTTGTTGCTCTTGGATCTCTCCAGCTTAGCACCCCCTGCAGCCTCTCTCCTTGTGTTGCTATGTCACCGACCACGGTCTGAATCCTCCCAGCCACACTTCTCAGCCTATCGTACCTCATTCGAACAATGTCGTGGGGTCTAGACGTTGGAAACGTGTCGAATTCTTCATCAAGCTCATCAGGGTGAGCTGTTTCTGCCCATGAAAGCTTAGTGTCCATGTGAGGAGGGTGCCTTGGCCGGAACCGATAGTTCCACAGTCCAATGAGGAACATATAGAGAAACAAAGTTGGAAGAATCAACTCCGGATACCAGATCAGTATTAGGAAGAGGATGTGAACCAAGACTGAGGTGACTGGATTTTTCCAGTGACATATATCACCAAACCATCGATTAACAGAGATTAAGCCTGAAAGAAGTGACATGATCCTAAAGAAATTAGCCTTGCTTCTTCTCATACTCCACATGTGGGAATCCACATCTAGCATGTACTCTACAACTTCTTTCCTGAGTGGTGGTTCAGCTCTAGCAAGTCTAACAGCAACAATGCTCATAGCTTGGTACCTCAAGTTGTCTACTTGGTTGACAGTAAAGGGATGAAGGTAGTGCATTTTGGGAAGCAAAGGGTGGCCATAAGTATGTATCATGTTGGCTAAAGAGAGGCTTGTGAATCTTACTGCCAATTGGAGTTCCCCCATTTTCTTAACCCCTGATGGGTGCAGAACAAGAAGGGGATAAGAATGAGTGTAAATTCGATGAGATTCTAACGTTGATAATCTTATACGTACCTTCCCTATTCGTGAGTCTCGTGCTGCTCCAGTCCCTTGCTTCTCAACTCCCAAATGACAGTTATCAAAGACACCCAATGTGATAACTGTGGATGGATCATAAACTTCCCAAGTGTATTGCTCATTCCATTTGGGGCTGAAAGTGTCAAGAATGGTTCTTGTCCTTACCCATTTCTGACCATATTTAGCCACACAATAGGCATCTGTGCTTCCTCTGCTGTCCTTCATCTTCATTGGAAGAAGCCCTTCTGCACCTAATATGCCAACTTCCAATATTCCCACCGGTGGTTTCCACAGCTGTCGTGCTGTTGGCCTTTGATCACTTATGTACATGGTTGACTCATCCAGCACGTGATATCCCCCTTCAAGGCATACTCTGAGGTGAACTCTGCTTGAAAACTTGAGCTCTTTCCTCCTGTCAACTTCCAAGGAACCAAAACCAAACTTCTCAAGGTTGAACCAGCGAGAATGGACCGGCCTGTGGTCAAGCCTCTTCTCGAATGTGTTGAGTGGGAAACTTATCTTTCCAAGAATCTCATCTTTCATTGGGTGAACACGGTCCTCAATGCTGAGGACTAGCTGCTCCTCAAAAGGCTCAGCAGCTACAAAAACCAAATCCTCATTCCACATTGGATTTGCTGTTCGAGCAGGGCATATATCGGTTTTGAGCACCTGATTTCCCACCTGGGCTTTCACAAAAACTTCAGGGAGACGGCTCTGGTCATTTGGGATGATGTCTTGAGCTTCAATAACATTTACTCTCAGGTACCAAAGTTTTGGAGAGACATAAACTTTGGACCTGACGCTCATTACCCCCTCTCCATGAACAAAGGCAGCATCTGCATGCCAGGCATCTGAAAATGCTTCATCTGCTTGTGTTCCCATCCAAACAGCAAGCATGATCTCCCCTGTTACTTTCCTTTCTCCTCGTCGATCCTCCAGTCTGTACCATTGAGGAGCCAGGGGACTATCAGGAGGAACTCTTGTTGGGACCTCATTCAAGTCAAAAACCACCCTTCCAAAATTATCATCTCTTCCCATCATATCTTTATCCTTCACATAAACTTCAAGAACTGAAGACTGAATTCGATCTTTAGAGAAAGCAAATACCTGGTTCCACTCTGGATTCATTTTCTTATCAAAATGCTTTGTCCTTCCTTTGTAATTCCCCATCTTCACCTCCACATATGGGTCACAGCTACCGGTGAGGACACTTGGTTGAAGATCTTTGGACTTAACCACTCGAACATAAAGATAAAACATCTGCTCCACAAGGTCATATGTGCTTGCATGTCTATCACTGTTCATCCATCCTCTTCCTCCGTAACCTCCACCACGTGGCCATTGCTCACCAAGCTGAGGATTCGTGTCCTTCAGCTCATAGTCATCTTTAGGGTGGTTATGCATAGTTCGGGGTTGGTCTACTTGATACTGCATTGGCAGTTGGACACCTGGCTGGCCATGAATAGCTCGGGGGTGGTCTACTTGATGCTGCATTGGCAGTTGGACACCTGGCTGGCTATGAATAGCTCGGGGGTGGTCTACTTGATGCTGCATTGGCAGTTGGACACCTGGCTGGCTATGAATAGCTCGGGGGTGGTCTACTTGATGCTGCATTGTCGGTTGGAAACCTGGTCTCTTCCTTATTGATATGACTGGTTGCTGCATAGCTTGATGCTTGAATACAAATTGAGATCTTTCTTCAATGTGCTCAACTGATTCTGTGGCCTGCTCACTTGGAGTAAGATGACCAGTTTTTTCTACTACAGCAAAGCTTGAAGACTGATCAGCAGCAGAAATTGCAGTGTTTTCAGTCTTTTGTACTTCTGAACTTTTACTAGCTTTAGGAGTATCAAGACTAGAATCTTCAGAGGCAGGAAGTGAAGGTGGTGGATTATCTAAATGTTCTGGATTTTCGATGGACGGGATATTTGAAGGACTAGAAGATTTTGGGGTTGGCTGGATAGAAGATTTTTTAGGATATAAATTTGGATCAGATGGTGATGAAATATATATTTTGAGGCCAATCTCTCCTTTAACAAATGAGGAAAACCATTTCTTTTCAAGTTGGAATCTTTGATAAACTTCTTCCCCTTTCTTGACTATATTTGAGCAAGGAATTCTCACCCTTCCAAGAAAGTTTCTCCCTGGTATAGGCCTTCTCTCATGATACACAGAAACATCAATGTATTTGTATCGATGATTTTTGATATCGTCAAGATGGAAAATTAGTTTATGGTTCCAAGTGGGGTTGAGATTTTTTGGGACAGTTCTAGTTTTGCTAAGTTGGTTTTCAAAATCAACTTCAACAAATGCACTTACTGATCCTTCACCATCTTTTGGCATAAGATCATAAGCATCTATTACTTCTACTATTAGCTTCATATCTCCCTCCCTTTTTGTTCTTGTTTTTGCCACCAAGAAATAACTCTTTTCAAGATATCTCAAGACTCAAGTCTCAAGCAACCAGATTCTAATATTTAACAAAGATAGTTTCATAGTAGTAAGTTAAAGGAATGAAGTAAATAACTTTGTATTTGTTGTTTTTAGTGTAGTATATGAAGGTGCATTCTACAAGAAAAGAATGATTTGATGAAGAAGCTGTTTAATAGTTTTAGAAAAATATTCTATGAAATAGAAATAGAGTGAAAGGAATAATTTTTTTTGTCAAAGTAGAAAACAAACTAACGGTACAATGTGATATATGCAGAGAAAAGAAGAGGAAAATGAGAAAAATATAGAAGAAGAATGAATTTGTTAATGTTTGCTTGAACAAGAAGCAGTACAGGTTCAAATAATAGTTTAACTTATATGTACTGACAATATGTATATCATCTCGTTAGCGTGACTTACAATAACATGTAACTGTCGATATAAGCCTACTATATTATATTGATCGTGTAAAAATTCTTTATATTGTTCAAACCAACTTAGGAAATCTTGGCAAAAAGTGAATGTTGATACTCTTCTAATGGTGTCAAACATACACTTTTGAATTAAGATATACTCTTGCTGGTTAATTTGTTCCACACTTCATTCTCTTTTTGCTTTTATTTGGTACTTTAAGCTAGAAATTGAGAACATTCTAGATGTAGATCCAATGTTTATTCTTTTCTTGTTTTATATTCTTGCTTTTAAAGTTGTTATGATTACCCCGACTGGAGTAAGTTTAACCGCTTTTAGGCAAGAGCTCCTCTCAAGAGCTATGGTTATCTCCAAAAAGATACTAAGATACTATCATATTGTTTAAAAGATAAAAGTAAAATTTATAACTTGGACAAACCCTCTTCAACATTTTTAAATGCATTGATAGTACGAAATTCTTTTGAGACTGACAGTGTATATAGGTTAATCTTGCAACAATCGGCAAAACATAGAAAAAAAGAAATAAAAATAAAAAAAACAAAAAGAGAAGAGAGAAGTTAAAAAGGAAAAAAGGAGAGTATAAAATGAAAATGCCTTACTTGGATCTTGTGATCTTTTAAGGCATTCCATTCTTGTTAGTAGAGCATGAAGAGAAGCATGTGAGGATCCAAATATGTCACACACTCAACTGAAGCCCAAAAAAAAAAAGAGGCTAAAGCAAGACACTAAAAATTCCCAAAGATGCCTTTTAATGCTTTATTCTTTTCTTAATCACTTCCATAATTACTTCCCTTACTTTGGACTAGAAAAAAGTTTGCATTTCCTTTAAAGAATTATTTCAATATTCACCTAGGTTATCTTAGTAATCATATAGAGGATTATAATTTTTATGGGTTTAATTTGTGATAATAATGTATACTAGCACATCTGATTGTTCCCTCTAGTTAAACTGAAATAATTATGTGATGAGGATGATGTGAATCTTTTGCTAATTGCTAATTGATACTTAAAAAAATTAATCTTTAGTGACAATTAATTAACGCTAGTAGCCTGCTATTTTTTTTTGTAGAGGCTATTAACACTCTTTTGTAAATGTTCCTAAAACTTATAATGACATTGAATGTAATGGTAATTAACTAATGTCGTTAAAGATTGTTAACGTGCATATTTTTTGTCGCTAAAAATATATATTTTCTTTTGGGGCCAAAATTTTATAGCAAAATCTAATTAATTTGTTTGACCTTGCTAGACCTAGTTCAATTTTTCATAAATATTTTAAATGATTGAATTCAATATTGACAAGTACAAATGGTCAAATTATTCCTTGTAAATAGTAGAATTCAATATTTAATTAAAATACTACTATTTTTAAGCGCAAAACAGGAATTAGTACTTCACCGCCAATTCATTCCAGGGAGAATTAGTTAGCTTAACTTTGATAATATTATGCAAACTCGCACTATAAATTATAGTACAATATATATATATATATATGGAGCTCATAAGTCATAACATGTCGCTATATCAAAAATATTTTTTAATGGTCATTGGTTAACGACAATAATTCTACTGTTGCTAAATATATTTTCTAGAGGCAACCAACTCTCTTATTAAATATTTCTAAAATTTACAATAACATTGATTTAATTGCAATTAACTAATATCGATAAAAACTTTAGTATTCTTATTTAACATGCATATTTATTGATGTCAAAAGCTATTTTTGTTATAATGTGTTAACTATAAGAAATACATGTTATTTCATCACGCATCAATAAGGAATTTATACTATAGAACATAATTCTTCTGCCGCTGCTGCCGCCTTGAACTACTTTTCTTTCACTAGTCTCTCTGCATTTATTAAAGTTAAGGATAAGTAGAGGTGGGAAACGAAACTGTATCTTAATTTTTAAAAATAATAATTAAGAGAGTTAAAAGATGCTTAATCAGTAATTGTAAAATCCCTAATACAAAGCCTAAATGACTATATAAATTTAAGAGAGTAGCCTCCATGGAATCCCTCACTCTCAAGTCTCAAGTCCTCCACTTATATATGAACACTCATCAATAATGAGAATCGTAATATCCTCTGGTGTACGCAAATTGATAAATATATTTCATCCTTATCTTGTTTGGTTGTGTTTTTGTATTTGAATTTTGATCTTGTCAATAGAGGCGGAGTCAAAACTAGAAGTTTGAGGTTCTAAATTTTAGCACAGGAGATTGATAGTGGGTTTGAACCCACATCACTAGTGTGAAAGATATTTCCATCGCACTTTCCTTACCACTTAGTTGTCAATCAATTGTTAGGGGATTCATCGTTTAATATACATATATATTTATTTAATGTTCTAATACAAATACAGAGTTTACAGAAAAGTTAATGGGTTTGTCCGAACCTACAAACCCCCACCTAGCTCCGCTTCTGATCTTGTGTCTCCGGAGTTTTACAAACTTTATATTTATCCAATAATATCAAATTCACAACCTTCCCAAACTGAGTTACATGTATTGGTCATGTCTCGAAAATGTTATTCAATCCTCATTATCAGATTGCTATAATCGATTATTCTTACCTCATATCACTACATCATTTATTTACCTACTCTAAATCGTTCTCTCCATACAACTTTATCCACAATTTGTTATTAGTTGTCATGCTATAGGGTATTGTTATTACATATTTACAAGTTAAATAATGTAAGTGTGACTTTAAAGGGTGTGTGGAAGGTTAAATTATTACGTAAGTCTAAACTTCTAGAAACAGAAAGCGTTGACATTATTCCTAAATCCAAATTTATACTCTATGCTAAATAAAAAAAAAAGGAAAGAAGGAGGAAAAACTCAAAAAGCCACCAGGCACCAGCTTTGACATTTTCTTGGTCAAATTTTGTCTACCCTTTTCGTAACTTTTGAGCTTCCAATATGATCCTTTATTCTTTCTGCACATAATTTAAATCTGCAGTCCGAAGAAAGACCACATTTTAACTATACATATATAATTCGGTGTTTTATCAACGCATTCAATTGCCAGTACTCTGTCCATTGTGAACAATATCTGAGGCAGGGGGAAATTAAACTACCTGATTCAAAGAGAGTTCAATTGAATCAAGTTCATCGTAAAATTATATTGTGCCATCTGAGTCTTCTAGCACACTGGCAAAGATGTTGGCTCAAAAATTGTTTTAGGTCGCAGGTTTGTATTTTTTTAAAAAAATTTCCTTGTTAGAATTTCTGAATCCGCGAGTGTGTGTTTTATCCATCCATGGGGGATTGGGTAATTGGAGCGTTGATCAATTTGTTAGGAAGTGTTTTCATCAACTTTGGAACTAACCTTCTTAAATTAGCTCATGATGAGAGAAATTTAAGGGCTAGGATGAAGCCCATTATATACTTCCAAGCATGGAGAATTGGTATTCTCTTCTTCACAATTGGAAATTGTCTCAATTTCATTTCATTTGGTTATGCTGCTCAATCACTTCTATCAGCTTTAGGATCTATACAATTCATCTCAAACATCGGGTTCGCGTACTTCGTGTTAAACAAAACAGTGACTATCAAATTACTGTTAGCCACTGCTTTTGTTGTTGCTGGAAACATTTTCCTTGTAGCCTTTGGTAATCACCAGTCCCCTGTTTACACAACAGAGCAATTGGGTGAAAATTACACAAACACTGTGTTTCTCGTGTACTGTATCAGTTTGGTCTTAGTTGTTATTTTCCATCATTCAATTTACAAAAGAGGAAAAGGGAAAATGCTGGTTCCATTTTCATATGCAGTTGTTTCTGGTGCTATTGGATCGTGTTCAGTATTGTTCGCGAAGTCTCTTTCAAACATGTTGAGATTGTCAATGTCATCGAGTGTTGATGGTGGTAGCGGTGGTGGTTATTCAACACTGCACAGTGGGTTCACGTATTCAATGCTCTTGATGTTTATAAGTACAGGTGGATTTTGGATGGCGAGGTTAAATGAAGGGCTATCGCGATTTGATGCAATACTTATTGTCCCTATGTTTCAAATTGCTTGGACGTTTTTCTCAATTTGTACTGGATTTGTCTACTTTGAGGAATACAAGGTGTTTGATGCTTTAAGAACAACTATGTTCGTTTTTGGAATGATTTCTGTGTTTGTTGGCATTTATTTGCTAGCACCGGAGGATGATGAAGTATTGAAGGATGGTTCTTTAGAAGTGAAGAGGCTTTTCATGCCATCTGATCAAATTAGGGATATAGAGATCATTTGGACGAGATATGCTGATGAAAACTGCTGATATGATTGGACTACGCGAGCGCCAGGTCATTGGTGTGTGGTGACGGACATGACAATGGCACAGGCAATTATCTGTCTCGTCGAAAAATTATATTGTGTATATAAAAGCAACTTTTGTGTATATATACATTGGTAATTTCCTTTTGATAGTAGTGAGGCTTCTATTGTAATTGGCAAAAGTAGCTTGAAATTTTGTTTTAGGTCGCTAATTAACTCATGAGGTACTACTGTATCTTTGCATTTCTTCCTCCTTATATATATGGAAAAAATAATCAACAATTCAGCCTTTACTTTTTCGTTCAATGTTTGCTATCTGTATTAGGGCCTGATAAAATCTTATCAATTCCTCGTCATAATATAGTGCTTTCAATCCATGACAATACTACTCATCTAATTCACTCGTTAGAAAAAATAACTTCTTTGCATATTCACCCTAGATGTAGTCTCCGTGACATAATTGGACTTCTTTTATAATGTTACTGATCACGTTGAAAATTTGAATTATAAGTGTTCCTTTTCGAGATATATTATAAGTCAATTGAAGAGCAAAGCATACATTGACATCCAATGATAAAATTCTTCACAAAATCTAGTTCTTAATTCCATTGTAAATGTTGTTACTTAATCGTTATTTATCATTTATGTAAAATTAATATTTTGAGCTGAGTGGAGTATGAAGATAAATTTAATTTTTTTTACTTTTAATTATTAATGATTTATCTTGAATTGAATTTATGAATCAACAATTTCAAATGGTGCTATGTTTATCTGTTATTTTGTCTTGAGCAAACAATAATTATCAGGATATGAGATTACTAATAATTTTCGGATTGACAAAATGGCATTTCAACTATAGTCCACTTTTAGTTGATAACTGTAACCATTTATATTGATATCTATTTTATTTCACGATCAAGAGTAAATAAATACTATAAAAAAAAGGTTTCAAGATTCATACAAGGTGTTTTTAAAATAATACTAGTTGATTGACTTTATTATTCTAAAAAACAAAGTTAAAAAGTAAATGAGTACTATAAAAAAGAGATTTCAAGGTGTTCATACCATAGTTGATTGACTTTATTGTTCTAAAAATAAATAAAAGTTATTTGATAGGATATCTTCATAAATTAAGTATTTTTCCTGTCATAAAAAGAACAAAAATAATTTTAACAAGATATTTTCATAAATTTAGTGACTATCCAAAGAATTAACTCAACATAACTTACGTAAAATATTATATAACTCCGTTGACTTCTAATACGATATAGTAACTCTTTTTACTTCTCCCTATCCTCTTGATATTTTGAATTTGAAAAACAATATCCTTCACATTTCGATTAATACGATGAATTTCCTTTGATCTTAGATCAATAACTAAAAATAAATTAGATTATAATACTTTTTTAAGATGTCAAGTAATTACCAAAGCATATATTAACAAAATGGAATGTAAGTTTATCGGAATAATATGTTTATATAATTATTCACGGATTATTATAATGATCTAATAGAGTTAAAAAATGATGAGAAAGATAAAATCTTTATTTAAATGGAATTAATATGTATAAACTTTATCCTTATATGAAATTGTATTACTTAAAATTAGAAGATGGGGTGAAAGTGAAATCATAATATATACATTACTAAAATGTTTTTATTTCGGAATTATTAATGTTTAAAGCTCCCCTTTCTTGGAGAAAAAGAAAGTTTAATTTTTGTTTCCACACTGTTCTAAACATTTGCGTATGCCCTAGATTCATTTTATAGAACACAAAAGATCTATATATTTGTCAAATAAGCCCCTGTATTTCAGTCTAATACCCAATTAGGCCCTGTGAAAGGGCTTCCACAAAAGAAGGAGCCTCTGATACTACTTCCGCCATTAAACTAGAACCTTCCATTGCAAAGCTCGCAAAGAAGCTCGAGGCTTGTGGGTAGACGTATATGCTCTATCAAAACCCCATCAATTGAAAAAACCAATCTTTTTTCACTTGACCAACTAGGGTTTTACTAGGGTTTATTGTACTCGAGAACCCTTTTACTTTCTGTTTTGCTTTAGCTGTTTTCAGTGTACTGAAATGGTCAGCTCTAATGGTCTTCGTCTTGCTCACCGGCTTGCTCGCTGCACCTTTTCTTCTGTATTGTCCTCTCCTTCTTTCTCTCTGTCGCTCTCTCCATTTTTTTTTTCGTGTATTGATGTGTGAGCAATGTTAAATTTGTAGGCTACTGGATCTTTGTTAAAGGGGGGTTGTAGGGGGTATAACACGGCAGTGTGCAATCAAACAAGGGGATTGTTTTATTTCAATTCTAAGAATGGTATGGGTAAATTGACCTTCTGTTTGTAGCTATGGATGCATGATTCATTTGCTTTAAAAAAAATTGAATTTGATTTTTGATATTGTGTACTCATAGGGGGCAGCGAAAGGGATTGGTTAAGACTTGGGCAATTCAAATCCAATTTTGGTGCCACAAGATCAATTCATGGAACAGGTACCAGTTAACCACTCCCTTCCAAGTATTGAGCTTCCATTATCTCGCTTCTGAATATGGCCTTGTCTACATTTATGTCTCTCTATCCGTGCCTCATTTAATGATCTTGAGGAATTATCTGTTTTGTGTTAGTCAGTTGGTCTACTGCTCTACTTGAATGTAGTAAATTTTAGGTCTTTATGGACTCTAAATTGGAGTTCTTGTGTAAAACAGATGAATTGATGGGTAAAATATTTCTGTAGATTTTTCTCATTAGGCTAATCGGACCAGATAAAATACCTTGTTTTACCATCATGTTCCTTTTTGCCAGTCGATAGCATAGATTGTGGCAATCCAGCTATAATTTCTTCTGGATGTGTTTAATGTTATTTCTAGGGGTTAGTTTCATTAGGTAAATCGGTTGTTTACTTGCTGTCCTTTGACTCTTTTTCCATGTTAATTGAAAAACATTTGGCCTCTAAAACCTGATGAGTACTCATTATGCATGTTCATAGAGACCGGTAAGACAGGTAGAAATTGCCACACTTCCACGGCGTTTCTTGGTTTCTTCTGTAAATTGCAAGTCTGCAACTTTTTTCCAAGAAGAGGTAAAAAAAGCAGTACAGAAACTCTAGCTAGCAGGCAGAGCTTGTTTATGCCTTCTATGGAGAATGATGGTAGGCATATAGGGTGTGTGTTTGTGTGTGTGTGTGTAGATATATATATATGTGTGTGTGTGTGTATTTAGAGAGAGGGGGGGGGGGGGGGAGACGAGTTTGGGAATTATGGGAGGAGGAGAGG
>NW_006239558.1:120022-140950 GCF_000226075.1 Solanum tuberosum
GGTGAGGGTGGGGGGGGGGGGGGAGAACAGATTGTGTATAATTGGAAGAGGAAAGCCCATAGCAGAGATAGTCTAAATTTATTTTTCTTATGCCCAATGGTGCATTCTGAGTTTCTCCCAGAGAGTGGAGGTGAGGTGAAGATTAGTCACATTTACTGGTTTCTTCCTTTAAATCGATAGATTCTCTTTTTTAATTGTGAAAAAAAAAGACTTTTTAATTGCTCTCTATTTTCCCCTTCAAAAAGCATTGCGCAGCCATTGTTGAATGAGATCTGTTATTATGTATACTAGTAGGTGAATTATTCTTTCTAAATAAATTTAGTAAGTAAATTGTTGAAGTAACAACTTGATATAAAACTTTCCATCTCACAAAAAAGTAAAATTTGTGCTCCCAGGGTTATGGTCTAGTTGTAAGAGTGCAGCGTGTGATGTGTGGGTTAACCGCACGTCGTGAGTTCGAACCCTGCTCTAGGCAAAAGTCAGGTATTTAAGTGAAGAAGGGGGTAGAGGGGCGGGCCCATTATCCAATTTATATAAACGTTATCAAAAAGTAACAAATTCCTGGTTGAAAATGTTTCATGTAGGGCATGCTTTCATTATCTTGGTTTCCAGGATGTGCAATGGTTACATCTTACTCTGTTAATAACATATATGTGACTCATTTACCCATGTGAATGGTATATCTGTGTATCTGGAAGCAGATAAGATTTGTATTATAAATTATTGTTCACTGTGAAATGCTTTCCATGTCTGTGTATCTGGAAGCAGATAAGATTTGTATTGTAAAACATTATTGTTCACTGTGAAATGCTTTCCATATGATGTTTCATCTTGGAAATTTTGGTGGTAATATTTCAAAGTGGTAATGGAGGTATTTGTTAGAATTAGTTTTGATTCTCTGGTATGTATTTTCATATTAGATTGGTTATGAATTTTGACTAACATAACCTCTTCCCTGTTCAATGTTTGGTTAGGCATGAGTATGAAAGATTTTTATGAGGTTCTTGGCGTCAATCGAAATGCAACTGCCTCTGAAATAAAAAAGGCTTATTATGGGGTATGTTTATCATCCCCTTCTGGATTAGTTAATATTATTTGCAATTATAAGATTGGCTAAGTTCTAGTCAAGTAGGACTTTGTAATGACTGAACTAGCATGCAATTCAAAGTTTTTGGAGTTAGTATCACCTTATCTTTGTTACTGATTATACATTGTGCTATGATTAGCTTGCAAAGCAACTGCATCCAGATATGAACAAAGATGATCCAAATGCTGAAAAAAAGTTTCAAGAAGTCTCAAAGGCTTATGAGGTACTAGCCACTTTGGAGAAGTTTTTTGCTCTATAAAGAAGTTATTGCTGAAGTCATTACTGTATGGAATTTTGGATGACCAATTGTTTGTTCATCTATGTGGCAATTGCAGGTTTTGAAGGATGATAGTACACGTGAACAATATGATCAGGTTTGACATGCCTTATGGATTACTTTGCACTTGAACCTGGCAAACATTTACTTCGCTGTTTGTTTTTATTTGCATATTAGGGGTTTATTTGCCTATAAACATTCATGACTTTGATTATATTTCCTCTTGAATGAGAAGCATTCTGATGCATTGTTGAATATGCAGCTTGGGCATGATGCATTTAATAATATGAACAATGGTGGAGGTGGAGGTCCTGGATTTGATCCATTTGGTGGCTTCAAAAGTCCATTTGAAGACATGTTCAAAAATGCTGATGTAAGGACCATATTCTGGTTTAGTTCTGATAATTCATTTGCATTTGTCTTGGAAAATTACTATGGTGGTATTCTGGATTTTTAATTTTTTCTCTAGTTGTTTGTTAAGCATTGAATTCTACTAATTCACCTCTGATGTTGGCCTCTTCAAAAAATTGGTTCTTGAGCTAGATACAAAGTTGAGTAATTGTGCTTTTCATGAGAGAGGTCCTCTGGTGAACTGATATGACCCTCTGTTCTCTCTTCCACAGATATTTCAAGAGATTATTGGTTGTGTTTTTGCTAAACAGCATCACAGCCGGCATTAGAGAGTGTGTGCACATGATTGCCAAAACAATCTGAATTATTCCCCTCCTTGACTTTTTCTCCCCTTTCCATGAATTTTAGCCCCATTTATATAAAGCTATTTGAGTCGATGACGTTTGAGCGAGTTTGTAGAAGGATAGAGTCTACAAAGACAATGTTTGTGAAGAGCTACTTGTTCGGCAGTGAATTAAGTATTACTCCCCTCTATACCAATTTATGTGGCACTGTTTGACTGGGGATTGAATTTATGGAAGAATTGAAGACTTTTGGAACTTGTAGTCTAAAGCAAGCCTTGGACATTTGTGTGGCTTTAAATAATCTCATTAAGGGTAGAATGACAATTTTTTGGGACATACTAAAAAGCTAATTGGGACAGAAAGTAACTAATACAACAACAACATACCCAGTGAAATCCCACTAGGTGGGGTCTGGGGAGGGTTAGTGTACGCAGACCTTACCACTACCTCGTGGAGGTAGAGAGGCTGTTTCCGGAAGACCCTCAGCTCAAGTGTAACAAAGCCAAGTAAAGGAAGAGAATTATATAAAGCATAACATCCAATAAAGGAGTATTAAATAGTTGCCGAGGGCCTGTGCACCCCCGGGATTAGTCGGGGCTCAAAGAGACTCGGACACCCGGTGCAAATCAAAAAAAAAAAAAGAGTATTAAATAGCTGATGTCATTTTTACCTGTTGAGATGTTCGATGAGGTACTGTTAAAACAGATGCTTTGATAGCTCTCTTTAACCTCTTAGGCATCCACTTTTATGGTCTTTTCAGATGCATCACGACTGTAAAAGCTTAAAAGTCATTTTATGCTAAACATGTCACAATATTAGGTGAACCTGCAACAGGTTACTCTGTTATGCCCATTTCTTTTGCATCCTTACTTTCAATCCTTGAGATCTAACCCTTCTCCATTTTCTGTTGGCATTTATTGGAGATTAGATTTTTGGCAACATCTTTAACAGAGACATGGGTGGAGAGGATGTCAAGGTTTTCTCCTTTTCTGTCTCCTTCATCTGTTATTGTGGCTGTTTTTATCTATGTTCTTCCGCCATTTATCTTTTTAACTGTTTTTGTCCCTTATACTGCAGGTTCCGATTGAACTATCCTTCATGGAAGCTGTTCAGGGGTGCTCTAAGACTATAACATTCCAAACAGATTTGCCTTGCACTGCTTGTGGTATATATGCACTTCCAGCGATTTGCTTAGTTGCCTTTTTTCCTTTTGGAAGGGGGTGGGATGGGGTGGGGGGAATCTAAATAGGATATCAATATGTCTTAAGTACTGTTGTGTGATACACGAGCATTGAAGTGCCTACAAGTTAATCAAAGTCTGGTTATTAACAAGATTAAATAAGTTTTTTTCCTGATAAGGAACAAGACATTAAATAAGTTACTGCTGGGTTTTGAGTGAGAGCTGTGACAGGTGATATCTTGCGAATTTGCTTATAATAGTTTGTCTAGCCCCTTTCAACCTATAAAATTTAGTCAAAGTAGTCCAGACCTGCTAGCTCATGTTAGTGAGGTGGACTCCACTCTACTTGGTACTTACTGTAGCTCCTTTTTCTTCTTCCCTTGTTTCTCTTTTAGGTGGAAGTGGTGTGCCCCCTGGAACTAAACCTGAAACTTGTAGGCGCTGCAAAGGTTCAGGCGTGGTGAGTACCTCTTTGCTTATTTCCACTCTTTACTTCCAGCAACATGCATGTTTCTTTGTGTATAATGTTGGCTCCTTTTATCTTATATTTTCAATAATCCTTTGCAGTCAATCTCGCAAACTGGTCCTTTCACACTTCAGACGACTTGTCCTGCATGCAAAGGAACAGGGAAAATCGTATCGGTATGACATCCTGTCTAACAAAAACAGAGTTGTTAGTTATGCATGCATATAACTGATTGGTCTTTTCCTTCTTTTTTAAATGGAAAATGATCATTGTGCTTGGTTTGCTACATGAATAGGTATAGTTATTATCCTTAACAGATGTCATGACCATCGCAAGAGGAATCTTTAATTTCACTTCATCCCAGTAGGGCAAGAATATTATCCAACATAAAGTTCCTAAATGTACATTCTTTACAAAGAGTGTCTTCAGTCGGGTGATATTTGGAAGAATATTACTCTTAGGTTTTTAAAAAAAAAGGAAGAATACTACTCTAGTTTACGGAGGAAGTGTCTGTTCTCTAGTGTTCTATATCCTGTAAGATGATTGAAGTCTTGCTCTTGAAACAATGAACTGTTAAAAATTATTCTTTTCCACTCTTCACCTACGGTTTAGTCGTATAATTATGTAATGCGTACATTTCTTAGAGGAGTGCAACAATGATCTTTGGACTTTAACCACTGCCAGTTGGAGTATTAACTAGCATTTCAACTTTTACTTTGATGAATTGGCTTTGTTTGATGCATCGTTGTGTTAGAGATTGAAACAATAATAGAATTATTCTTGGCCTACAGAGTTTCTGCAAGTCTTGCAAAGGAAACCGTGTACTACGAGGACCAAAGACAGTGAAAGTAGATATCATGCCTGGTATGTTGTAACCACAGATATATCTATGCACGAAGTAATTATGGTGTGAATATACCTGATTTGTCAACATAATGTATCTTGATGCATATGTTGTAATCTGCTGGTTTGAAATCCATTAGTTAGAGTCTGTTCATTATTGATTTAGCAACTTAAGTTGATGTAACCCATGTTATAGAACTATAGCATAGTTGGGACTTGTGCACCACAATGACCCTTTTTGCCCTTCTCCAAAAATATGCCAAAGAAACCAAAATGAGGAAAATATAATGTCAGATGAAAGCATCTTATTGCTAAAATATGAATGTGAGCTGTTGTGAATTTACTTCCACTCAAACCTTTTTTCTTTCACCAATGGATGCTCATACAGTTCTTTTAGCATTAGAGCTTCTATATAGCACAGGGTAAAACTGTGTGTGTTGAACAACTTTTGCCTCCACTGTTTTCTCTATTGCTATTATGTGATGTTTAATGGTTCTTTGCCTCTTCCGGGAAACCGAAGAAACAGATGAAACCATAGAAACACACATGGATAAGTATCCTGTCCATAAAAACACACATGTACAAGTATTCTTGTCTACATACAGATCAATTCAAGAAGGGGAAACCCATACATGCTGTAGCAAGGGACATAATATGTTGTGGCTTGTGCCTGTGCATGCCCCTAGATATTCTGTATCACTCATTATTTTTCATCAACAGGAGTTGACACTGACGAGACACTCAAGGTGTATGGAAGTGGTGGAGCAGATCCTGAAGGCAATCGACCTGGAGATCTTTACGTTGTTCTTAAGGTTCGGTTGAAAACTTTCATGGTTCTTTTGTATGTCAGGTTTCTTCTATTCTCAAATTTGATTCATGTTACTCATAGAGGCCTTTGGTATTCCTTTTTTAGGTCAGAGAAGACCCTGTTTTCCGGAGAGAAGGCTCTGATATTCATGTCGATGCTGTTTTGAGTATCACCCAGGTACTATTTCCATAACCAACTATAAGCTTTGTTGATCTAAACAAACTTGTCGCTGCAGTATATTAAGGAATATAGAGTAACTACAGTTAACTATTCCCTCGCAAATCTTGAGTAGATTTTTGCCGACTGTTTCCAGTGTTATTTTTGGCATCTAAATTAGCATCCTCATTTTACTGTTTCCTTGCGTTTTTTTCGTCTTCAAATCTTTTTCTTGTGATGCTTATAATCTTTTAAACCTTTCAAAATCCCATTTACCTCTAAACAAAAACATTATGATGTTACCTAAGTTCTTGACGTAGATTAACACTGATTGAAAACTATATGTAAGTGGATAGAGGATACCAGATGAAACATTGTGCATTAATATTCTACACATCGAGCTAATTGACAAATTTTATGACATTAACACCTGCTGGGAACTCGGGACCAAAAAGTAATTATGCATCATTTCTGGGCATCTGATAGCCATAACAGTTGTCAACCTGAGGCCACATACTTCTGCCATTTTGTTGTTTCTTTTTATGGTTCCTAAAGCTATGAATTATGAATCTTCTCTGTGTATTATGGTTAGATTCTGATGAATACTTAACTGCAGGCAATCTTGGGAGGAACAATCCAAGTCCCAACTCTGACAGGAGATGTTGTTGTTAAGGTACTAAAATACTACTAAGCTAATCATGGTTAATCTTTATCCTCTATTTTCATTCTTAGAATGTTTTAAATTTTGATGCTTATGCACTTTGATTGTCTCTACAACTTGGTAAAGTGAGATGCTTCTCCCAGCATATCTCAGCATGTCTAATACTCATTGTAAAAGGCAATGTTCAAGTAAACACTAAAAGGGTAGAAATATGTTTGGACGATACTGGTTTTATGATGGTTGGGCTTAGGGTTGAAAATAGCAGGAAGAGATGAACCACAGGGAGCTCTCAGGGACTACTGGGAGGCAATGTTGAAAGTTGGCAGGGAGCTTGGATTTTTTTCTGCATTACCCAGAATTTTATGAATTGAAAAGTGAGAGCAGCATGATATTATCATGAAATATAAACACTAATGCATGTCTATAAACTGATAGTGAACAAACTCATTGTACTACTTCATTTTGCTGAAGTTCTAGTGAGGGTCCACCTAAACTATTCAAAAAAAATTAAGTTAAGTGGAAAATCTCCAGACAATTGAGGTTATTTGATCTATAACAGCAACTGCCAAAATACCACTTGGCCAGAAAGTTCCCGGAGTTGGAATTTAAGGCAAAGAAGTAGATCAAATATTCTGCACTTAAACTAGGTGGTAAATTAGGCAAGCTCTTGTTTGATCTGTATCCAGATATTTAATAATTCCTTTTTTATTTGGGTTAAGAATCTTCTACTACTTAGCCAGAAAGTGTTTCCAAACATAAAAAGTTTAGGGCATAAAGTAGATTCTATTTTCTGCTCTGGCTAGGTTGATTAAGCAATTATCGGTACTTGTTCAATCTGCATCGAGATAGTACATTGTCAGTTTTTGAGTCTTCAAATCATTCTTACCCTGCATTATATGAGTTCATGCATGATGATATGTGATGCATGCTTTGACTTCTAAGGCTTGACAGGTCCTTTTGGTCGATTTCCAGTTGATTGCCTCAACCTATCGATTGAGTGAGTTGGAGAAGAAAGTCTTAGAAGGCTACGACTCTATAAGTTTCGCGTCTTATTTTTTTGCGTGTCTACTATTTATTTAGTGAGAAGTAGTTACTGGTTTGTTTCTTGTGGGCAATGGTCATTGCAAGAATATTAAGGTTAATTAAGCAATTATCGGTACTTGTTCAATCTGCATCGAGATAGTACATTGTCAGTTTTTGAGTCTTCAAATCATTCTTACCCTCCATTATATGAGTTCTGTGCCCAAATTTTGACATCCTGTTGTTTGTAGGTTCGTGCAGGCACTCAACCTGGCCAAAAGGTTGTCCTCAAAAAGAAAGGTAAGAACTTCATTTACTTTGTTTGATGCAGATTTTTTCTTCTGGTTTAGTTCTTTTGATGAATGCTCAAAATATACTTGAATGTCAGTTGATTTGGATATTTACCCTTATCATCAAGTCACAGTGTGAGATGTAGTTGGAGTTGTATCAATTTGCAATCTGATGTGTGTAATAACAAATAACTACATTGTTCGCAAGGCCTCCCAGCTTCTCAAAGCATTTTTCTTTAATGTGCACAGAGTCGGTTAACCTTGTTATAAACTTTCTCGTTCAAGCTTATAACATTTCTGTGTGCTCATGCAGGAATAAAAGGACGGAATTCCTTCTCATTTGGGGATCAGTTTGTTCACTTCAATGTCAGCATTCCCACGTAGGTGCCCTTTGTGTAAAATGAGGAAACGACTGCCAACTACTGCACTTTTTTACTACCCTAGACTCTTTCTTAAGCCTAATCTTTAGAATTTAGGAGATTTATAGTTTGATGGCCTCTAATTACTCTTAAAACATCTTCTACTGGAGAAGGTACACCCCTGAAGCTATCCTGTATTATGCTATCTAATGATTAAATTTGCCAACTTGGGTGCAGGAATTTGACACCAAGACAGCGTCAATTGATTGAAGAGTTTGCCAAGGAAGAGCAAGGGGAGTATGATAAAGGGGCTGCAGCAGGAGCCTCGAGGTGAGGGCAGGGCACAGTGCTTACAAGGTAGGTTAGGGGATATAGGTGCGAGTCAAAAGTGTGTACTATCACGTATTCTTTCTCTCATGAGCTGGGGAACTTAGCCAGAGCAATTTTGGGGTTTGGTCATCACCATTTTATCGGTTTCCTTTACATTCAAGTAAGGATTTAATTGTTGCTTGATGGAGGAGACAGGTTGGTTATAGTATTATTATTGTGACAATGAGATAATGTAGCACTTGATCTGCAACTTAGTGTTGTATATAAATATGATGAAACAAATAATTTTTCTAAAGGAAAGTGAAATTCTACCATGATATTGGTCCTTTTTTCTGCGCTTATTGAATAGGATAATAGCAGAAGAACGATTCAACTAAGTAATTGACTCGGTTAAGTTGTGTAATATCACTTTTTAAAGAAGTCTAAATCCCTTGGGTGCAAGTATTGGTGAACTGGTGATGAACTTAAAATTCAAATGTTGAAATAGTTGTAATTGTAAATTTGTTTACTTATTGGATGGAATCAGGTTTTGTTTAAATTGTAACTTAAGCTTCACTCTAAAGGTACAATTGAAGTTCAATTAAGTACTTAATTGTTGGCTGAATATTTTGTTCTGGAAAAAGATCAGCTGTCTTTGCAATTCTAATTCAAACTTACATTTAACACAAGTACTACTTCTGTCCAGTTTTAATTGTTATGGTTTCCTTGTTTTAGTCAAGTTATAAGAACTTTGACTAATGTTTTATGATGTATTTTTTCATCATATTGATATGCAAAAAAAATTGCAATTTATAGTACTTTTTGTATAGTTTTTTTTTGTACTTTTTCTATAGTTTTTGAATGTCTATTTTTTTTTGTTTAAAATATTGAATAAATGTAATCTAATTTAATTTTGAAAATTAGTCAAATTGATTTTTGAAAAGCGCAACATGACTAATTTGCCTATTATGAACTTAATAATTCTAGAGACGTTGCATATATGCTAAAACGAATGTCAAAGAGATGTCAATTTTCCCAGGCACGATCCGTGAGTAGCACTCGTTCTATATGTTGAGGCCAATGAAGTTGAGGTAGGCAAAGGTTGGTAGCCTTCCATGATGCATGGTCCAGAAGAAGAATTTGAGAAACACATTTTTATTAAATCTGAGTACATTTTAGGGAGGCTGGTGATTTCCCATGAGGCATCTTTATATATGCAGATGTTGAAGCATCTTTGATTACACTATGATAAAAAGGTCTTCCAACTCAGCGGGAGTCATTCTATATGGCGGAATAGAGATAGGTTGAGTATCAGGAAGAATATCTATACCAAAGTCTATTTCTCTATCAGGAGGGACTCCGGGAAGATCATCTGGAAAGACCTCTAGAAACTCACTCACAACTGGAACTGGAACTAACTGAATAGGCGGTGTCTCAACACTAAAGTCATTAACTCGGACTAAGTGATAGATGCACCCCTTGGAAACTAACTTTTTGGCCTTAAGGTACGAAATAAAACGACCCTTAGGCACTGTTGAACTACTTCTCCACTCAATAATTGGCTCATTAGGAAACTGGAACTTAACTACTCGAGTTCTACAATCAACTGAGGCATAACAGATATGAAGTCAGTCCATACCTAGAATAACATCAAAGTCCACCATGTCTAGCTTGACTAAGTCAGCCATGGTGTCCTTGTGATTGTTAGAAATGGTACAATCACGATAAACTCTCTCAGCTAGAATAGACTCACCAACAGGTTGTGACAAATATCTCCTGTCTTAATTTTTATCATGTGTCACGATCTGATTCATTCCTTTACTAGATGTGATTCCCCTATAATATGAATAATCCATACCAAAAGAAGAAAAAAAACTTTTAACAAGGATAGGATACCACCTTCAACCTCATGAGGAGAAAGAAATTCGATTCATAGTAAGAGCACGTTAGTTAAATCCATGCCACCTTAAAGTTACAAAGGGGAACTATTTTTGACTTGACTTCCTTTACGAGTCTGGCCCCAAAATAAATATTTGTATAGCAAAAAATATCAAAAAGGACCCTTTCTAAAAACAACGATCAAAACAGACATTTCGCCCAGAAATGGGTGAACTGCCCATTACCACCTGTAAAATAAAACATAACCTAAGAATGAAGGAGCCTAAATGGTGCTTACCAACTGAGTAACTCTCCTTTGTCTAAATATTCTAATTATCCATCGTAAAATAGTACTCACCTATGGGCCCCATTGGACATAGAAAGGTATGATTTGTTAAATCTTCCACGGTGATTAAGGAATCATTAAATATTGATTAACTTTACTATTTTGCCCTTTGTTCATATATGTGCATACAAAAATAAGTTAGAAAAAATATACGTAAAAATTTAACAATTCCATCCTGATTTAATAAATGATCACGTAATATGAAATAATTATTTTTAGTAATAAGATGCTTGGAGGAGTACAAATGTTTTTACTATCAAATTGCAATTTATGTGTGGTCACTACAGAAGTATGATGTTTATAAACCTGGATTCTGTTCACATGTTGTGATATTGTAATAAGCAAAACTGAAACTTTTTAACACTAACGGTTTATAAATCAATGATTTGGAACTGGAACAGTAAACTCAACTCAAGAATCTCCGGATCTCTTCTTCTCCCAGAAGGACTATAGCTTCCACTTCATTTTGATTATCCATCACGTAAAAAAAACTTACTCAAGAGTGGGCGTTTAATTTAGCAGTTGGTAACAAAAATATTTTTCCTGGACATGTTCTGGGCTGATAGTCGATACTACAACACAAGGATCACTATTACATTGTGGAGATAGTGTTGCATTCATATCACGACTCAATCGTAGAAGAAGAAATTGCTGACATCGCCGCCAATCTTGTGTGATAAGAAGCATCCAACAATTGCTATTCCTCCGCAATCAAATTGATGGTTAGTTGGATAGAAAGAAACCAAATAAAAATTGTAAATTATGATGCTGTTATAGAATAGAAATAAAATGAAGGAGCTTTTTTTTATTATGGTGTCTCGTTTCATTGCCTTTTTATCTATTATATAGGCTATAGGAGACTTGTAAATATTAAAAAAACGATGGACATGATCGATTTTCCCTGTTTTTTTTTTGGGGGATAGACCTTGTCTGTGGATTTTATGTCTGTCATATTTTAGTAGGGTTGGCATTGGTTTCTTTCTTTCTTTTTGGTCTAAAAGAAGCTCCTTATATCAAAGGAAATAAAAAGTAGTACCGGGACGATCATATGATGTGCTATAACAACTTGAGAACAAAAAATGGCTTGTATGTGCAGGCAGTTCTACCATCAATAGATGGGAATAATGGCTTGTATGTGCAGTTCTAAATTATGAGGCTTACCAAATTACTTTTCCACGAATCATATCATGTATATATATATATATAAAAGAGAATTCTAGGCCCGCCTACATGACGCAACCACAAATCAGAATTCTTTTTAAATTTATTTATTCCCAAAACTAGCCTTCCCCTTTCACGAAAATTTGTGACTTTTATAAAAAGTTGCAACTTTTATGAAAGATTGTGACGTTTATGAAAGGTTGTGACTTTTTAAAAGAGTATTGTTTATGTTTCTGCAAAGTTATTGTCTCCGGTTATATTGAACATATACACATATAGTAGGTATATACTCAGTGTGCAGAACATAATTATGGTACTCAGTTCCAAGAATTCATGTTTTGATATTCTATATAAAATTATGTAACTTAAGTACTATATATAAGCTTACATATTATCTATTTTTACATAGATATGAAGCTTCTCACTAATCAATTTAAGAAATTCATTATACAAGTTCAAAAGTTATAATTGCTTTCATATTCAAGCGTAACTTTTTTTTTTGAATTTGTTAACAATTTTTTGAATTTTTTCTCGAGACAAATATCACAATTGTACAATCTATGCAACTTAAATGTGTTTTTTTTCTTACGAAATGCCTAGATTCTTATTTTCTTCTTTATTTTCCTTTTAATGTCTATTAAAGAACCAATGATTTATAATTTCCTAAATAATTCATTCATTAGAGGTTCTTGAGTTATGTGATAATGACAAATAATCAAATTCATGTTGGAATATTGCTAATATTTTTTTAAGAACCTTTTTTCTATTATTTTTAATATATTGATATTAGTAAAGGATTATTTGCAAGTTCAATGCAATTATTTATGACCGCGAGAAGCGCGGACAAATTGCCTAGTATATATATAAAGTAAATCGGAGCTGATAATCAGCTTTAAGAAATGAGCAAAACAAAAATGGAAATTCAAGAAAGTGTTGTTCACAAAAATCAAGAACATTACTTATATCTTAGAAAGTCACCTCAATACAGAAAAACGATTTCATTCCAACGATAAATAAGTAACAAAATAGAAAGTCTAAGTTTAACCAGAAACGAAAAAAGTGTCCAAGAAAGAGCACCTTTCAACTGAAATGGGTGGGCAGCTTCACTCACTAGATAATACATGCCCAGACACGAGGGAAAGGGAATGAACAAAGAAGGTCAAAATTTTTAGGATGACATCAACACCCAGACAGATGATGGACCTCTCTACTTAACATTATTCAAAACACCAAAACAATGCATACTAAACCTATCTTCTCAAACTAGGCCTACAAGTTATGTCATCTCAGCAATAATAATCAAGATGAGAGGAACTACAGCTCGAATACTTAAATCTCCATGAGAGACTTATTGTAAGAATGGAATCGAAGTATAAGCGTTCACCCGTGCAGCGAGTACCTGAAGAATGAGGTGGCTGCAAGCGAAAATCCATGATATGCTCGAACTGGTCATTGACATGTTTGTTAGTACATTCTGCAATATACGCTTCAAGATGCAGCTTTCACTTTTGATTTTTGTTTCTTGGTATCCAACGCCCCCAAACCTGTCCCTAAACCAACAGGAGTTTGATCTTGTTCCCCTGCTTTGGATAGGTCTGCTTGGGTATCTCCAGATCCATTAGAAGAATTACTGTTTGCTTCTTTCTTTTCTTCATTAGTTCCACTAGGATTTGCAGCATCCGGTGTTGTGCCAGAATTTATTACATTGAGTAGCTGGGTAAGAGGAGGTAAAGTTGATGCAGGAACACCACTGGGACGTACAAGAAGACCCCTTGCTGCAGCTTTTTTCCGTACTTCAGCAGCAGCTCGTGCAGCTCTTTCATCAACTCCTCTTCCCCGAGGAAGCCCATCACCAAGTGCTGAAGAACTTAATGATTGGTTCATTCCACCAATACCAGTACCTCCAGCAGCAGCTTGAAATGCGTGTAACAAGCTAGGATGAGCCTGCAATATTCAACTCAATAGTGTGAACATTCAATTTCTCATTGACATAGTAAAGCAAATCCAAGGCGACTAGAACCATAACCCTAGAATGAAAAATCCACTCCAAATTGGCCATCAAACAAGAAAAAGGAATAGCGGCCAAGATACATTATATTGTAATTGTTGATCCAAGGCTTCTGAAGAGGATTAAACATGCAACTAGTGTGAGAGACATAGCAATGACGAAGTAATGAAAACTAGAAAAGCAAGTCTAAATCCCCCCCAGAACAAGCCTTCCATTTCTGCCTCAAGGTGAGGGTTTAGGGTAAGCAAATATGTCGAGATTATTTAATGATCCCCTCAAAGGATCATAAAGGGTACAAAACTGTTATGAAAAAGTTACCTTCAAAATATCATAAGCCTTCTGTGCAGAAGCCACATTCAGAGATTGACCTTTCTGCTTTTGCGCATTCATCTGTTAAGGATTTCCATATTTCAAAAAGCACATAAGGGAATGATAATCTTGTTACAAGAAATTAGAGATCATCAGGCTTGAGTAACTTATACCTGCAGCTCACGCATCTTAAATGTTTTCATCCAGTTCTGAGAATCGCGTGTCCTTGAATCCTCCTCTCCCAGCTGTTTGGCTAGTATATCATAAGTTTTCTTTTCATGCTGTTGAAAAAAATTTAATTAAAATGGTTAAAACAGTAACTATCATTTTCTTAGCACAGTAAACTATCCAGTTAAAGTACATGCCTGGTGCGAAAGCTTGAAAGCACCCATACAGTTGAACGCAATTGCCAGAGCATGATAACAAACAGCAGTCTGAATATGTTCCTCCCCAAGCAACCGTTCATTCTTTTTCAATGCTTCTTGGAGATAACGAAGTGCTGTATCCATCTTTCCAATATCTTGGTACATCATTGCAACATTTATAAATGTTGCAGCAACATCCGGATGATCAGGACCTGATGACAAGCCAAGAAGAAGCAAGGCACGTGACATATGCCTCAATGCAAGTTCTGTTTGGTTAAGACCATGATAGAAAAGAGCCATGTTTCCATAACTGCAGCAACATTACCATACCAAACTCACATTACTAGACATAATGATCCCAAAATACAGGTTTCCGGCATCAAAATCGACACCAGTAAGCCAATAGGCATCATATAGCAAAAGAAAGAAAAAGAGTTCAAAGACAAAAGAAAATTGCCTGTGTGCAGTGTCAGGATGGTCCAGTCCAAGGCATCTTTCATTTATGATAAGTTCCTTGTGCTGTTGCATTATAGCACCAGCCATATCTCCAGCATGATATAGAACCATAGCAAGGTAGCTGAAAGAGAACAAAATTATAGAAAAGAATAAAGATAAGACAGAAAAGCCAATGAAAGCAAAAGACAGAAAACACAATAACCAAAGACTAGAATGCACAAGCATATTCTCTCACAATGGTGAAGTGGTAGAGCACAAGACTACTTACCGACAACAATTGGCAACTTCCCGGTGCATTGGACCCGTCACCTGCATTTTTTAAATTATTGCAATCAGAACTAAATAATATAAGACATCAAAGCATCGCAGAGAAAAAATAATCAGTAATATACCTGCTGAAGTATTGTGAATGCTTCGGAAAATAAAGTGTAGGCCTCACTAAGCAAACCCTGAAATGTATGGGGATGTTATTCCACCTAGGTAGGCTCCAAACTAAACAGTACAACAAAAGGCAAAAAAGATTGACAGCTAGCCTCTCAAGATATCCATGACTAACATGAGAATCTCCATTTCTTTCACCAATTGAAACAGTTAATACCTCAGCTAATTGAGCCTTCCCTGTTTCAACGAGGTCCTTAGCTTCTGGACTAACTGGGATAGAATGCTTCACCACTGGTTGGAGATTCATAATATCTGATGCTTGAAAAGGTGCAGCAGAGTCAAGGTCATATTTACGAGCTGCAACGGTTACACCTACCTGTTAAAAGAAAAGTTCTAGGAGTCACTTGGACATATTAAGGTAGAATTCTGTGTCTAACATGGGGCAATAGATTGACCTGCTGCGCAAGAAAAGCACAACCCGCGGATTTCAAAGGGAAGACTATTATCAAATTGAGCTCATATTACTTATAGCTATCTAAAATAAGCTGAAAAGATGCTTTATTAATCTTTAGCCCAAATACTAAGAGGGGAAATTTATGAACAAAATTTCATCAACCACCGCAAGGACAAGTTAACAACCTCCAGTCATCTCTACCACCAAGGTATAGTGATCTCCATCTAACAGCTCATATTCAAATAAAAATTTAAATTCAATTTAAACATAAAGACAACAATGTAATTAATGTGTCAAATAACAGGACAAATTTTTCACTGTGCCTAATCACCCATATTAAGATTTGCGTATCTGGAAGGAAATTTCACTACTTGACTTTGATGGTCTTGAGAAGTTGAACACTCAAAAGAACAGGGACAACTTTTTCCCAACTTCACTTGCGCTAAGAGAACTAATGCCAGAAAGAGCAGTCCACGCACAATAAATAAATAAAATGCTGGCTGTCTCTAAAGCAGGACAATAGACGGTAAAAGACTTCCAGCGGACTACCTCTGGATGATCCAGAAAAGAGTCTCAACTCTTAAAATACAATGAAACAGTCATGCATATAGAAAGTACAAAAGCTAACACCAAACAAGTTTCCATTTTCACTTTGCAGCAAAGTTTCGAGTCAGTAGTCACAGTAAAATAAACAAGATGTGTGTTTTTCACCATATGAATTCTAGGGATCTCGATATATGAATTATGACATGGCACTAGGGGTACAAAATCAAACCAAACCCACCCAATCCGTTCAAGTTTGGGCGGGTCATTGACCTACCCATTTATTAGCTCAACCCATTAACACTTGGGCTGTTATGTAGCCCAAATTTACTCATGAAAAATCTTGTAAAACAAAAGACATTTTTTTTTTAAACTGGAAAAAAAAAGACATTTTTATTTGATATGTTTATTATATAGTCATAATAAAGAAAAAGAAAATTATTAGGCCATAAAAATTTATAAAAGAACAAATAAAGCAATTAAAACTTAGTAAGAATTGTGTGGGTTGGGTTATGACCCGCATTTTAGCCCATTTCAGCCCAACCCGTCCATTTGACACCTCTATATGGCACCATAGCCACTTCGAAAAGATGATAATGATTGACCAATATAAGATAATACGGGGATAAAGGGGAAATAGCATTAGGAAGAAATGCATAATCACAACTAAATCTAAGAATTCCTGGATGAAAATACCTTCTGACAGAGATTGCGTACAACTGGAATTTTCTTTACCAGCACTTTTGCATCCTCAGGCAACTCAAACTGAAGAGAGAGAGAGAGAAATCAACCTTAACTGATAACTTAAAACATCTGGGCAAGCAACTGGAAGAGGTTCTTAAAAGAATATGATACCTGATACTTGAGTTTCGCAAATTCTTGGATGTCAGACCACAAACTGTCAGACGTGATGCTCAAATAGGAGGACTGTTTCTTCTTGGCAGATCCTACATTTTTTCGCTTTCCTTGTCCCTTGGATGACTTTTGCTGGTTCCCGATGTGGTCCTATGAAATGTGTTTCATAGAATTAATTTTATTAAAATCATTTACCATATACTCGTCTCTGAGAAACAATGAATATATATATATATATATTTTATTTTATTTTGAGATGAAGGTAACTGTGTATTCACAAAAAGCTCATCATCAAACAAATGATGAGCATAGATCACTTACAATGAAGAATATATTAGCCCAGCAAGCTTAAATGATTCTAGAAAATGCTTGCTCTATATCGGCAACATAAATTTTCAAACAATGAAACTAATAATCTCCATATGCTTCTTCAAATATCAGCATACAAATGAATAATATTGGCCAAGCATGGGAATGCTACAAAACTGTATATAAAAAGAGGGAAAAAAGTAACCCACCCTAATAGCTCAAGCTTTTACATGAGGTGGTATGCATAATTCAACATGGTATTAGAGCTGCTAGAGATCTTATACTCAAGTCTCTGTCACTCATCAACAATATATTTTCAGTGATGGCCGAAGAAAAAGAATCACATCAGCACTTGAGGGGCGTGTTGTAAACCTAAATAAATAAATAAAACTATCCCCTAATGTTTAAGAGGTTAAGCTTTTAGATGAGGTGGTACACTCAATTCAACAGAACTTATTCATGATATTTTACTACAAGAAAAAGCAATAAATGGCAGTAAGTTATGACAATAAGCACTCTCTCTCTCTCTCTCTACCTTCTTTTGGTTTCTAGAACTGTTGGCGCCGCCTTTATTAGATACTGTTTGCATATTTCCAAACAAACAGTTGTAAAAATGTGAGATTGTGTTTGCAAGATCATAGTCCTCAGCATCCCTCAGCAAATCCTGCATGTCCCATCAGATCAAATTGTTAGTAATTCCAAAATTCACAAACATATAAATTAATATTCAATTTCTTCAGTTCCGTGCATCAAGATAATCAGAGTAAAATATCACATGTGCTCCAGCTTACACACCATGTGGTTAAGCGTAAATGAATATTTTGAAACCACCAGAGCCTAAAAAACCCTTTTGTTGATTTAAGAGAGCTTTTGACCAGAAGAATTAAAAAATAAAGGCAGGTGAAAAAAATTACACTTCACTATTCTACTAATAATACTAAACAAAAATGTTGAGACATGACATGAGACACAAAATAATTGATCCTTAGAGAGAATTACAAAAATGTTGTTCAAGACCAAATGGCGAAGCATGTTCTCAAGTGGGACCACACTTGTCAAAGCATAAGATAAAGTGCGTTCACAATTCAATATTATTAAGGCTTTTTTGAAGTAGCAATGAAAAACTTGTTTTTTATCAACAGCATTCAAAAACCTATTTCAATCTGAAGAACAAGATTAATCACCTTGAGGATGTGCTTTGCACATCTGACAAGAATCTCGTTGGAACAAAGATCCCATAAATGAGGCAAGTTCCTGGTTCCCTCGGCCACCTGGAGAACAAAGGACAAGACAAAGCCAAGCTTACTACTTTTAACTGACATTAAACTTCCGTTCGTGCTAAGAAAATTCTTATATTTGTTGGAAAAGCCTAAGCAATACAACAATTGGATGAGCTTATTTGGAGATCCTTACTGTTCCTAGATAACGCAAATTAATTCCATGTGCATGGAGTGCCTCAGTTAAAGTTTGCCCATCCATGGGTGAAACTTCAAGTGTGCAGAGATCTTGAACGAACTTCGGAAGCACAGCGTCTTTCAGATACAAACTCACTTTCTTCACAAGTTCTTGGTCAGCAACTATCTCCTGGTCGAGTTGGCAGAAAAGAACCATATAAGTATTTAACACCTTAAAAAAAACAAGCAAGGAATAATAATCAAAAGCAAAAAAATCACCTCTTCACTCCCAGCCAACTTAAAATCTGTAAAAACGTTAGGATTGAAAAGTATATCATCAGTATCTTTTCTTCCTGAGTGAAAACAGCAGTGGTTGGCAGCATCCTTCACACTTTTCTCTCCCTAAATAAAAGCCAAAAGAACATACACAGTTGACAAGTAGGGTCTGGAGGGGTAAAGAGGTCATTCCGGAGGACCCTCGGCTCGAGTATAACATATCAAAATAGGTATGAAAAAGAGAAAACGACAGTAGAAAAACAAAGAAACTAATAAGGAAACAGTAACAACCACAAAATATTGCAATAACCTAAACACAATGAATAACTATGATGGTGGAATCAAAAGCAAGACACTATAAGAATACGGCTAAACCCCTCGAAAATCAAGAGAACACTCCATACCTACTAACCTTGCCTAAAGGAAGTAATTTTCCTACTATTAAGGAAGCAATTTTCCTCATTTTTAAGGAACTTGTTTTCCTAGAGAAAATGTTTTCCAAAAAATTTGTCCAACCAAAAATGGAAAATAAGAAAATATTTTCCTCCATACCAAACACACCCACAAAAATCAGGAAGAGTTGAAAGCAATTATAAATAGGATATGTCATTAGCAATCAAAGCTGAGATCATTAACTAGAACTTTCAGATCTCATCAAGCAAATTCTTAAAGAAATATCTTTTGAGAAGTGTCTTGATAAAAAATATATTATCCAACAACAAATACAGTCAAGTAAAATAGGTAACTTATACCCAACAGTAGCGCAACTTCAGTAATTATTGCGGTAAGAAACTGGCTTTCAAAAATGCATTCCCTATCATTATAACTAGACACGGAAAAGTGCTTCAGTAAAAGAAGAGGCTTCACTTAAGCAGGAGATCACTACCTCATTGCTGTTAACTTCAGTCGGGGCAACGACATCATTTGTTGGTAATTCCTCAGTGTTATTTACACTAGTACAATCAGAGGCCACTGGTGCCTCCCCTTCTAACTCACACTTGGATTTTGATCTCTCGGCAACTTCAGCCTAAGAGAAAGAGGATGAGGAACCAACATAATATTTTGAAAATATAAAATGTCAGAAATCAGATCCCCAAGAATAAAAGCAAGCACCGAACCCCAAAAAAACCAGGTTCAGAGATACGGAATTAATATAAGAAACAAAATAAATTGAATACATTGAAAATATGAAAGCAAACTTGTCATAGTACAAGCAGGACTAACTTGGCAAAATGCAGTTATCAACTCAGGTCGCAAAATACAAAATCTGGAACCTGGACCAGTATAATTTGCGTCACGAGGAGTGACCCTCATCAAGTCCAACAGATAATGCCTGAAAACCACAATCTCAATAAAGTGATAAAAGTGCTCCCACTAAAGTTGGTTGAGTCAAAGAAATCATATTATTGGGGAAAAGAGGGTGGTCACATATTATCAAAAGATACACATGCATTTAACTGCAATTAATGAAGTCCACTATATCACAATTTCTCTTCTCCAAGTTATACATCTAAACAATATGAAATTATTTAGCTTGGAGGAGTGTGTTGTGTGCATATTTAGCAGGACTTCAATCATATGAATCCTATGGAGAAACAGAACTTGACATCACCAATGAACCAAACTTAGCTTTCATCATAACGAAAATGAGTCCCCCCCCCCTTCCTCTCCTAGAGCAGTAACGTATCAAATAATAATCACCTATCATCACTACCGACAATGCCCTTGCATTCCACCGGTGCAGCTAATTTGAATTCATTTCCAGATCCATCAAGGACAGTATGTTCCTTCAAGTGCAGACGTTTTGCAGCTTCTAGCACCTAAGACATATAGCAGGATGAAATTTCAGGCACATGAGAGAACCAGATATGAGTTCAAATGAACAAGATGAATCAAGAATGATAAAAAGGAAAAGTAACATCACCCATCAGTACAATTCACATTGAAATATCACCCCTGTGATCCCGATCAACAAACATCATTCTTTACCATCTAAATTATCAGGAATTAAGGAAGCTCCCCCCCTCCCCCCACCGCCGCAC
>NW_006239558.1:141268-232962 GCF_000226075.1 Solanum tuberosum
GCCCCCCCCCCCCCACCCCTCACACCAATAAAAAGGAATTAAAATGATCGCTCACAATAACCCAAGGCACAAAAGGAAAAAGCCGAATAATCCAGCAAGACATGTTGATCTCCACAACAATCATGTCCACTTGAGCACAATTAGAAGCTCAGATTCTTCAAATGAAGTCATTACGACAACATATAGGACCAAATCGATAGTTAGTTAAGAATCATGACAAACCAAACGAAAATCCTAATAGAGCTTATACTTTCCACAACTATGCCAACACCAGAGAGGCATACACATCCTAAATTGTTGTGCAAACGATACAAGGGAAAAAGAAGGTGGACCAAAAGTTTACAGTCCGCTCCTACCTTGGAATGAAACTCGTCACTCCAGCAGATTTTCTTGCCATTATCAACAGAACCGTACAAGAGGGAATCTGATTTATCACCTTGAAGGATACCAGGTAAAACACTCTACAAAGAAAAACAGAAAAAAAGTCTATAAACTTTCAATAAATAAGCAGAATAATACATCTATAACAGTAAGCCTTGCAGCTGAAAGTAAAATTAGAAGATTAAATTAAATACAAATATCAAGAAGAGTGCCCACCAAAAAGACCCATATAAGATTGTTATTATTAATCAGAAATGCAACAATAGTATGTCTAAAAACCCTGCTTATGTCACAATTAGTTATTACAAGTACAGTTCACTTATAAATCTCCAAATGGTTAGATTTGGAAACCTAATTGTGGTATACTATGTGCCACTTTAATACACTTTACTTTTTAGCCTTATCCCAGAAAGAATGACACCTCCTTTTGAAAACTAATAAACCTTCTGACATGACTTATTGGGAGCTGAGACCCTATTGATCGCTCATTCTTTTATAAAAAGAGCGAAAAAGCAAAGACATGAGGAACTCTCATCACTCAATATTAAAAGGATAAGTTGGGTACTTCGTATATATTTGGGTTACATGTAATTTCTTTAGTTTACTGCCCAGTCAAATGCCTTCACACTAAATGGGACCGTGTAAGTACAATATTTCATACAGGAAAAATGTCAAGACAGAGTGAAGCCACTACTAATATAGCAGTCCCAACTTCAACGTCAGATGCATGAAAAATTGAAAATTAGAAAATTCATGAAGATGGTTTCCAGAGGAAAACTCATGTTCATTAGCACTCTGACATTCATGTCTGGACTTGTGTAAAGCGTTAAACTACAGCATACAATTAAATATAGATCAGTGCAAGTTCAATAAGCACCTGGGCCACCACTCTATGTCCTCTATAATCAATTATCGCCATAGCTAGGTTGTATAGTCCATGGACATCAGCTTCCTGATATGCTTTTGTGCCTTTCAAGTCATTATTTGCGCTTGCATAAGTGGCTTGCTCACTTTCAGTCAACTGAGTTTCACCAGACACTTCAGGAGGACAATCCAAGTTGATGTTTGCAGCTTCTACAACTGAGCCGGTATGCTCATTTCCATTGGAAACTTCGGAGACTCCCTGAGGCAAATTATTGGTGGTTTTCTCTGACAAATTACGTAATAAGCCTGTGCCCTCAACTTTAGGATCAGCCACCTGTTTCCTGGACAGTTGCTCGAGATCCGCATCAACAGCAAAGCTGAAGAATATATTATTGTGGACATACCTAGATCCATACAGAATAAGTATCAGGCAAAAGTGGCAATAAATAGTAGAAGAATTTTTAGTAGTCTAAAAACATTCCGCCAGCAAGGATAATGGAGAAACAGAGCGTTAATCTTTAACATGTTACAAAAAAGGAAGTATACATGTCTCTCCCTCAAGGATATTCTCCACAGCGGGAAGCTTGTGAATAATGGATCAGGCACATTGTCAGCTTAGAGCACAGAGAAGGATAACAATCTCTCTTCCATCTCCACACCCAGCACCTGCCGTCTCATCATGATTAACTTCCAATGTCCTTGTGACCGTTTCTCCACCCGGTGGCTGGGCTAATGGGTGAAGAGCATATGAGACTATAGGTTTCAACTTAAGTTGGTAATCAACTCAACCGCCCATATTTCAGGGTCTTGGGTGGTTAATATGTTAATTGACAGGTCCAAACAGACCATAAAAACATTGGGACAGTTTGGGATAACACTATCCCAAATTTATTGGAGTGGATGACGGGAATGGTTATGCAATTCATGTACTCAGGGAACCAAAAAAAAAAAAAGGTCGCAAGGAAAATGGGATTAAGGCAACCGTTTAGCTGCCTGTTGGCCCTAAAATAATGTATTTTTGTTTAGTTACACGTATGCATTCCTACAATCTTCATTTGTTCCTATTAACTTGCCTGCTCCCCTTTGCTTTTTTTCCACTTTCAGTGTAGAACTAATTTCAAGGAATTATAAAGCAAATTTGATACTCTGACCAGTGGACTTGTAAAATACATAATGACTGTCACAGTGCAACAATTATGATGAACATATTTTACCCAGCCTAGTTGCCTGGAGGCCTTTAGTTGGCAGTTTAGTTATCATCTATTACTCAACACACTTCTTCTACTCATCCCATTCAACCTGCCATTTAACAACCTTACGTGGAATTAGGGGATATCAGTTGAAAGAAAATTTATATGTTTATCCCCATCCCCCACCCCCTTTATTTTGTTTACAAAATTTCAACTTCTAGTGCACTATATTTTCAATGATAAAGGTCAAACTATACTATATCTAGTGCACTATATTTTCAATGATAAAGGTCAAACGAAGTTAATTTTAAGTGAACATATAGTCACCAGGAAATTACTTGTGCTGATCTACAGCTGAATACTTACATATGAAAGCACTCTGGATCAGTTGGATTAATTGGGGGGATACACCTGTTGATAACTCCAATAGCACCACTAATTGCAGCATCTACAAAGTCAGAACTGACTTTGTACAAGGCCCTATCTCGCAGTATCCTGTGATAAAAAAGAGCAAGACGTATGAACACAGGCAAACCAGCCTTCATAGACAGACTTAGGAAGAGACGAAGAGTATTGCATAAATAAGTAGAATCTATTGAGAAATCAATTAATTCACTCTAGAATACTGTACAAGCTAATTTAGATCTGTCGAGATGCACCTTTCCTGGGGGTTTGTATGGGGGAATTCCCGACAAGATTGCAACTCTTCATTCCAATCCCTTTGCATGCCAATCAGCTCACTTCCAAAAGAAAGTGTAAGTGCATTCTCAGCCCGTGCTGCATCACGTTTGTGATCTGACACCATAGAATCCACAAGGTACTAGAACTAGTGAGGCAACTAATAATAGAAAGACAGGTTATTGTAAGAGAATGTAGAGTAGCAGTTTTTAACATATCAGACATTACTATAATATCTACATAAACAAGTCCCTCATTGTAACAGAGAAACTGAGGAATAGTGCTCCCTCCACCACATCTTATATGATGCCTTGACATGAGACGTTACTATAATATCTACATAAACAAGTCCCTCATTGTAACAGAGAAACTGAGGAATAGTGCTCCCTCCACCACATCTGATATGATGCCTTGACATGAGACGGTTTAAAATGTCAACTTAAATTATGGATTGAATTAGTGGTACCGGATATAGTACGTAATCTAGTGGCATTAAATGAAAGAGAACATTCACCCCTCATGTTACTTCACGAATTGTTGTGCCAACTACCATTTCCAAATTTTTATCAAGGAAATGTGCTTCAGTTGCAAAAATCCAGTTTCATATTTTCCAATACAGCATTCTCATCACCTCAGCCATACCATTAACCAGAAAAAGAAAAAATAAAAAATAATTATCTCATTTGCCATCTATATTCAGTATTGTTCTTGCATAAATTTTCCTCTAGTATACACATAGTGGCACACCCTATATATGTATGTATGTATGTATTGTTGTACTAGTTTTCTATGCATCCTTTTACAGACTTTCATAGTCATCCAGGTAAATAGCACCAATCAATACAGTACACACTATTCACGGGAAATTGAAGAACTTTCTAGGAAGATAAAGCAAATACAAGAATTAGAAATTTTACTAGAGTTCTACAAGTTCCTTTTTTTTATTTCATGTGCTTTAATTCTATATATCTTGAAAGTGTAAAGGAACATGTTTGAGCATAAGATATCTTCAGAAGGAATCTAATTAAAACATGATCAACTACCTGTAAGACAAATTTTCCATCAGGTTCAACAGAAAGACATGTTGCAAATTGTTGTGCATCACAATTTTCAACTACATGGTCCACTAAGTAATATTATTCTTACAGATTGTAACAGACCTCCCAGGAATTCTTACACCACAAAATATGCCTCATTTTTGGTATCTATGACCCAGCATCCAGCAGACTAATGTATGCATACAACAGACAGCAACATGAAGTAGAGATAGCCAGAGCCCCAGAGGTTAAGAGTGCACAAAAAACAACTTACCAGGGATAGGATATGACCCAAGCCAAGAATTTGGTGGTAGGATAGATGGAACATTTTCAAAAGGATGTGCAGAAGCCTTCCGCTCCAATATCTCCCGAAAAGCTTCATTCGAAGATAAAATCCTTTATTACAATAAGACAAGATGATTGACAATTGGACTCCAAATGAAGTGCTAGCTAATTTTTCTTCTTCTTATTTTATTTTATTTTTGAGGGGGAGGGAGGAATAAATTACTTTCTACCATTCTCCTACCTTTCTTAAATCTGGAGCTGATCTTTTGCAAGAGCCCAATAAGAGTAGTTGCTTCTGAACCAGTTTTATTTGGCCTAGGATCAAGAACAGTTGTGGTGCTGGAATTGACATAAAAAGTTTTGGTTGTTCCAGTAATACAATACTTATTTCCTTCCAGTGTGACTACATCCAAATAAATCAAGTCCCCGGAGAGCCTGGATTCAAGAGAAACCATGGTCAGAATGTCAGAATGAACCTTCCTGAGAGAAAAATTAGTTGGATCATAATTAGTAAAATAATGATTAGAAACCTTCTGTAGCTAGGAGGATGATTAAACGAAGAGAACACAATGCTTTCAACACATTTAATTTCCTTTGAAGGTGCTGACAGCAAACTAGAGACTGAACCAGAAACATCCTCCACAAAACCCAAGTTTTCAAGTTCTGGTACATTGGCCTTCACAGGCTCTAAAACACAAAAAGGCAAAAATGTTTGTTAGACCAATTCAATTGAAAATGGCTGTCAAATTATTAAACAACACAAACATCAGCAAGAAGGCAAAGAAAAACAAATGAAAAGCGAACCTCCAGATTTCGCAACATTACTTCCGATTTCATGCTGCAGTGCAAGTGACGTTGATAGTGAGGAGTGCAATGTGGAAAGAGAGAGCAATTCTCGAGTGCGGTGAACATGAGCCCTTATGGATCGATCATCATACAATGCTGCACAGCCAGGTTTAAGTTAGAGGAAACATGTAATAAGCTCGTTGGCAACTGCTAAAATCTATGTTGCTCGGACTCTTCAAAAATGTCAATGGGTGCCAGATTCTCCAAATGTAGTGTATTTTTAGAGAATCCGACCTGGGTGGAGCATCGAAAGTGAAGAGTCCACGCAACTTAGGCTAAAATCAATAACTCGTGGTCCACATAAATAAGACACACCTGGCACCATCTCCAGGAAGCAATCTCCTGTGGTGATATCAGCTACTTCAGAGATTTCGTTATAATCTTCTAGATGATGAACAGACCCATCCTTTATATGCAACGATAGATCATAGCATGTAACGAAGCATGTCTCTGGAGCATCAAGAAGAAACTGCCGCACATCCATAACAGAATCACCAGGACTCAACTGAAACACGTATCCATCAGAAACTCCAAATTAGACAAACTAACGCACTAGAATCACAAATATTTAAGTATAAGTTGGCCCTGAATGCCTAAAGATAAACATCTACACATAAGGAAGGCAGGATAACAAATGACAAGTTCAGAAAGTCAAAAACAAAAGAGGAAGAGTGGCTTTCAATGATTGACAATCCAGATATAAAATGTAAAAACAAAGAGAAAGAATGGCTTTTCAATATTGACAATCCAGATCTAAAATACAAGAAGTGTTTGAGCGATGGCACATACTAATAAGACTTCACATGTATGCAATGGAAGAATTTTAGCCACTCTCTTAAATCTGAAGGATGAGGGCATCACCAAAGGAGAATGATAAAGAAAAAACAAGTTTTCTAACAGAACTATCAACAAAAAAGAAAGCCAATAAAATTAGTAACACATCTTACCTGTAGATCTAGCTTATCCCCTCCTTGGGTTTTGACAGAAACAGGATAAAGATGGATGTCACCTGCAAAATAGATTAAAGCAGAAAGGCTCTTCATTTCATCCAATTTTTGAATTAGAAAGAAATTTAGACTATTAAACAAAAGTCATACAAGAATGTAAGACCGTTATCTTCAAGTAATATGGGAAAGTGAAACTGGAAGAGAACCTAGACTCAGTTAGTATGAGTTTGATACATGTGGCATCTACATGAACCAACAAATACATAGGCAGAAAGACAGAGACAGTTCGACAAGAATAATACACACGTGAAGAAATGTTGTTATGAGGCTAGCATTGTACATTGCTCTGAATTAAAAAACAAACATATGACAGAGATCTAGAATAAAACAACAAACATTTCATGGAGCATGACAGAAGGAGGCACATCATGTATGGAATACACTAGCCACTCTAATAAGTAATCTCTTATACTTCAAGAATCACCAAACAGACATATGTGATGACTTAAGTGTTACCGTTTGCTGCATATGCTTTACCGGACTATTAAAGGGGTCATGGAAACTTATCCAGCAAGAATATAGTGAAAGAACATAGCAAACAGATTGCATTCACATATTACACAATAGACCTTGTGACCATCTACAGCTTGGTCTCTGCGACATTGAAAAAATCAGGTTTTTCTTGGTTTCTTCTTTCTTTTTTGGATAAGTTGAAAGCTGAAACAACAGATGAAGGCTTGTCTTCCATATTTGGTAAGCTTTTGGTGCATCCATGAGGTTTCAATCAGTATAGATAACTGTGTGTCCTTTTGTATACAACTTAATACTGGGAATTTCCAACTACATGAATAGCTGAAACCAAAAAATGTGGATACTGATTCCAATAGCAGCACAGTCCCAAACAAGTAAGCCACAAATGTGTAAAACCATCACTCGTCTCTTTGGCAAATAAAGGAGACAGAGCAGAAATTCATGGGAGAATGACTAGACTCTAAACTCAACTGGGAGTAAATGATTAGGGAAAATGGTTAAAGTTCTAAATCCAAATATACCAGGTAGGAATCACCTAGTTTTTATTGTCTCTACATGAATTTGAATCTTGGTCTCCAAGACCCACTTAATTGACCGTCCACTACGTCACATCCTAGGGTGTGACGGGTGTGATGAGTTATTTACATATTTAAATCAAAATTTGATATTGCCAAGGTTCACCTTGCTTTGCCTCCTGTGTGGAGGTCTCATTTCCAGACTCCTTTGCCTCTGTTTTTGTATCAGTTTGAGCAGTCACAACTGTGGCTCCATTAGACTCCGCATGCGTTGCAGTATCATTCACATTAGCATCAGGTGGGGCTGCTTGCTCTGAAGAACTGGTAACATTTTGAACTGCCTTCCGATTCTTCCCTTTGTTTGATTTCCCGGCCATTTTTATCCCCTGAAATATACGTAATCAGTCGCCTAATCCAAGAATCAAATAAAAGTTTCTTTCTCAAGCACTTTGTGACCTGATAAAATGATTATAATTAACCTTTAGATTGAAAAACTACAAACTCTAAACGTCGAAATACAAACAACCCAATATACAAAATAATCGCATAACCTCAAATACTCTAGGAATACTCTTAAATGGTCAAAAAGAGTAACACTTGAAAGTAGTAACTCATTATACATAATACGAAGAAATAAACAAATAATTTTCAAAATTTTCAAAAAGATTACTAACTCAATCCACATAATGAGCTCATAACATAGATTTTTTCATTAGCAGTATAAAAATCAAAACATGAAATAGTAATAACACGTCCATTAACAATTCAATAATCACAAGCACCAATTCACTAAAAAATATGTTTTTAACATTAAACAATAGCAAAAACAATACCCTCTTTCGCTGAATTAGAGATACGTAACAAGCAAAGGTAAAATAGAAGCATACAAATTAACTTCGTCGGAGAGAGAAAAAGGTCGAGAGGTTCTGCAGAGAAGATACAAAGGAAGACAACGTTAGGGTATAAGCAAACGGATCTTGTATTCAGCCCAATACAGAGGAATTGGGCTTGGGATGGGTTGCCCTGCCCGTTTTTTTTTTTTTTTTCAGATTTATATAGTTTGTCCATAATTAGCCATTGTTTGAAAAAATAAAATTTAATTAAATCTTCATTCATTTAAAAGATAAAATTGTATGAAATGGCAAATTATTAATTCAAATTAAATGGTATACCCATAGTTTATTTTAATTGTAATTCGTAGCAAACATCCTATTTTTTTGCCATCTGATTCGGTATACAATTAGACATTTTCGGTATACAATTAGCCATTTTATACATTTCGGTATAAAATGTGTTTGTGTTTGTATAAAGCAAGAGAAAAGTGTATATACAAATACAAATACATATATTTTCGTCTTATACACTTATAATTATACAAATACAGATCTTATTATACAAATTACAATGTATAAATGAGTTTTTACAAAACTGAACAATTTGTATAAAACTGGATGTTTCTAGCAAATTATACAAATCAAAAGCTTCATAGAAAACAAAAAAAATTATATGGAGCGCAATTATGCAAACTATAGATATAACATACAAATATGATTTTTATGTTTGCTATAGGTAAAAGTTGCTCCATTTAAAATAGGGAAAACTAGACAAATTGGATCAATTAGGCAAAGTGCAAAGTATTTAGTAAAAAAATTACATAAATCTTAAAGTGTTAAAAGTTAATTACATTATATCTTTATTCTTTCCCAAATTACAAAAATCCCTTAAATTTATAGGATTTCTAATACATCTGGAAAGATGGGGATACATAGCTCACGGATTGTGAATGATACATTACTTAATGGGAGGGATGTATCCGAGAGGGATATGGATGTATCTAAGAAGAGATTTTTGCAATTTTTTTATATGGTAAGAGATTTTAGAGGTTATGGCAAAATAAGATGTGTAATTATGTAAAAAAAAATCAAGTATTTACAAAATTTTGACGCAACCCAATATATATAACCTGATTGGACCTACAGCCTAAACTATTTACCTCACTACCCCTTGTTCTATTCACTGAACCACTATTTCTTCATCCTTATTCAATCTTTCAAAACATCACCCATTAATTTTAGTAACAATTTTATGAATCCACAATTTGAAGTTAAGCTTCAAAACTTTCTCTCATGGATGACAATGTAGTTCAATAAATCATCTTGAGACAATGATCGATGACGACGATTTATCAAAGAAAGGAGAAAAGGTGCAACGTCGTTAAGTTTGAATTTAAAAAGATTGGAAAGAATCATCCATAGAAGTAAAAAAGAAGTAAAATAATCATCCACGAAAGAAGGAACATTGTGCTAATTCAGGTTATACACTAATTTAGAGGGGGGAAAAGAGGAAATATAGATAATTGATAAATACAATGCCTAGAATCAAGCCTAGAAATACATTAATTGGAATGTACACTTTTAAATTGGAAAATAGTTATTAAATGGACATTATAGCTGTGAATTATAATTTTATTAAACTATAGTTATATATAATAAAAGGATAAGGCACAAATAACCCTCTACTATACGCAAAATTCCAATGACACACCATAACTATACATTAGTTTTATTACCCCTGAATTATTTTAAAGTGTAATAAACACACCATTCCGTGTTGAGGTGGCACAGAGAGCTTGTTCACTCTCTTAGAGACATGTGAGATAAGAATAAGAGATATTAAAATCTTATTAATACGGACATGTGTTCATTTTTAATTGGACATTTTTATAATTAATTATTACAATTAATTATTTAACATTAAAACTTAAATTGATATCTTTTTATTAAATTTCTTTTTCCCCTTATGAAATAGATTCAAAATTAATTATTTTTTCACAACATATTTAAATTGTCGGATAAATTTTTTCAGTGTTTTTTTATTAATTTGTATAGCGTCGAGAGATTTTATTATTTACTCAAATACATAACTTGAAATTCACTATGAGGAAAAAAGTTGCATATTAGAAATTTAATTTAGGCAACATATAAAGAATACAACTTAAATTAGAGTTTTTTAATAAATAATTTAATTACCCCCCCACCCCTTCAATTATCCACATCATACCCCTACTTAACCCCTACCCCAGCTCCACCCCACCCTCTGCTTCAGTTCTCCAACAATATGACATCTCATTTCTATCCCAATCCCAACTTCAATCCGCTTCAGTTTTCCATCAATAACACCCCGCATATTTCTCTTCCCTTCTCACTTCAATCAACCTTTTTTAATCTAAATTCAATCACAAAAAAATGAACTCAAAATTTTGAATTATTCTCATATTAGAATTCAAACTTTAGGTAGTTTCTTCAATGGAGATTTTGAACCATGTTTTGTGAAATTTATTTTTAACTTGTTTTGTTAGGTCACAAACTTCAATAAAAATATCGAACATTTTAAAATTCAGATTGAATAGCTTGAGTGTTTGAGGATTGAAGTTATATTTTGTGGTAGAAAAATGAAATTGATAGAAGATTGAATTTGGTGGTAGTGAAGGGATAAATTTGGTAGTGAGTTATAATTTTCATGGTGATTACTATGAGTTTTAATGGTCAAAATAAGTGAGTTTATTGGTTATGGAGTAAGTGTTGATAATGAAGAAGAAGGAATCAATTGACATGGATTTTTTTTTAGATTTGACCATTTATTGACGTGACACTGACATAATAATGATTTAGAGGCGAGTGTAAAACACTTCCCATCATGTGAGTGGCTATATAGATTTTAGGTTGTGTTAAGGATGTGTTTATTACACTTTAAAATAATTCGGAGAGGTAATATGACTCATGTATGGTTAAAATGTGTCGCTCGAGTTTCATGTATAGTTGATGGGGTTACTTGTGTCTCTTCATGGAATTCCATGTATAGTTGATATGGCTATTTGTTCCAATATCCCCATCCTTATTTATCATCAATGCTAAAATGCTCTCTAAAATGCTAAATAACTTATATGATAAACAAGGCTACAATGGGTTCTATATGAACACCAATGGCCCAAGGATAAACTATTTATCCTTTGTAGATGATACTATCCTATTTTGTAATGGTAGCAAGAAACCCCTTGAAATGATGCTTAAAACTCTGATAGTATATGAACAAATTTCTGGACAACTACTCAATAAGGATAAAAGTTGTTTTGCAGTGGCTAATAATACCAAAGCTACCAATATTAATTGGCTCGAGAATATTACTAATATGAAGCATCAACTCTTTCCTATTAGATACCTTGATTGCCCTCTTATTACTGGAAAAAAAATAAGATTTTCCACTACTCAGATATGGTAAGCAAGATCCTCAACAAGATTAGAGGTTGGCAAACTAAATTTCTTTCCACCGGTAGAAGAACTATTTTGATTATACATGTGTTTCCTTGCTCTATCGACTCATCTCCTTACAACTACCAACCCTCCCAAAGGTACCATTGAGCTTATATAGAAGTACATTGTTAATTTTTTTAGACAGGGCAAGACAGTAGAGGTAAGTATTATTGGGCCTCTTGGAAGAAATTGTGCTACCCTTATAAGGAAGGTGGAACAAACTTTAGAAATCTTGATGACACGTGCAATGATTTTCAAACAAAACAATGACGGAACCTCAAAACCACAACTTCACTATAGAGAAATTTCATGAAAGCTAAATACTTCAATAATATGTACCCTATCAAGGCTCAATGGAGTTAGGCCAACCACAATGTTGGAAAGTCCTTTGCAACATTAAAGCAAAGGTGGATAATAATATCACATTGATCATTGGGAGAAGAGATTTGGACTTTTGGTATGATAATTGGACTAATGTTGGCCCTCTATATCTTTTGGTTCCTGAAAATAAACAACATCAACAAATCAGTATCAAAGATGTCTATATTGATGAAATGTAGGATTGGGACAAGTTTCATAATCAACCTGATGTGGACACTAAAGATAAAATTAGAGAGCTCCATATTGTGTTGCATAATAACAAAAGAGACAGAGTCATTTGGATCCTTAACACTAATAGGAATTTCACTATTAAATCCTCGTGGAGCGATTGTAGGCAGAGAAGTAATAGTAACAATTTGATTTTAAAAAAACTGGCATGAGGATATTCCTTTTAAAATCTCTTTCCTCAATTGGAGAGTCATTAGAGATAAATGTTCTACCAATGAAAGAGTCTCCAGGTTTGATATTCAAGTTGATCTTACCTGCTATTGTTGTAACGACAACAATATGGATCGTATCACAGAAGACACTGACCATATTTTCTGTCAAGGTGACCATGCTAAAATAATTTAGAGTCTTTTTGCAGGTCCTCTAAAAATTGATCACACTAGCAGAAGCTATAAGATGATGTTGCTTAATTGGTGGAATTACAAGTCTCACAACATTTTTGCGACCTATATTGTCACGCCCCGAGGCTACCCCTTTGACGTAAACAAGGGACCTAGGATCACGAGTGACCCCAAGCTAACCCTGAGCTGGCATATCATAAGCATACTTAAGATAAATTAAGATAAGAAATACTGTACGGAAGCTTAAAACCATAAGATAACTGAAATGATGGGGAAATACCCAATACTGTTTGAATATAAATACTGAATAAAAGTTAATAACACTGGACTATAACTCAAGAACTAAAGTTGAATCTAACTATATCTGAAACAAGCCTCTAACTGACTAGAGATGCTGGGACATGCCCCCAGCTAACTTTAGCAAAACTGAAACTAAAATGAAAGACTGAATGTAAAAGAACATGTCTATCGTCCTTGAAGAATGATGACTCACCACTGTTACTATTGAATACGGATCGGGAACCGATCTACACGTGATCTGAATGCTGAGGATCTGAACTTACATCACGAAAAGATCTAGTGCAGAGTATGCGTCAGTACTTAAAAGGTACTAAGCATGTGGGATATAATAAAGCTGAATAACATATAACTGAACAAAGCATATTGAACAATGATATAATCTGAACATGATGGAAATACTGATATATACTGAATATAAACTAAATTGAATGCAATGACCAAGTACATAACATGCTGAAGTTGAATACTGAAATATAACTGGAACCTGGTCAATGTACCAGAATTTGACTGTGAGAGCTATTATTAACCGACATAAAATCACGTGAGCTAAACGTGGAGTTCGATGTATACGCCCCATCAAGAGGACCCAATATACCTTGACAAGGGTATAGAGGTATGCTGGCGTGATCACTAAAACTTATGCCTACAGAGGGGACTTATAAACCTACGGGGCACGTAGTTCTGGACTATGAGGGTGACTGACCCTAGTCTAACTTATCTAAGCCTACTCCCACTGGAAATATGTACAATACAACATAACTGAAATATATTGGATAGATCAATATTCTGACATGCTAACTGAAAATGCAACATTAAGTACTGATAATGAAACATTTGAAAATTGAGGCATGTATATCTGTTTATCTGTCCTAGCTAGTGTAATTCATGAACTAAACGAATCTACACCACTAGGGTTCTAAATTTCATGCAAGGAACTAATCAACATCATTACAGAAACATGATAATATGATTAGGAATATCCTAACAGCTAAATCACAACAATTATCTAAAGTTCTAGAAACCCTAGGTCTAAACAATATTTAGGGAATCAAAATTCTGACTGAAAACTAGGGACCTAGTGGATGAAAGGAATCCACCAGTGAAATCTCACATAGCTGGTGATGAATTTCACGGAGAAATCTTTCGATTTTGGGGATGGAACTGAAGAAAACCTGTTGCGTTCTTGGAGAGGGTTTAGTCGATTGCTTCTCATATTTTCGTTCTAATTGGATGAATTTTGGAGAATGAATTGACTAGGATAAGTTCTGATTAAGTTACTAGGCATAAACTGACCAAAACAACGTAGTTTAGGGGTCCAACGCATAAGGGAAAAGACCAAACGACCCCTAACTTAAAAGCTGTCGGGGCCAACGATGGGCCTGACCGACGGACCATCGACTGACCTATGGTCTTTCCTAGTCAGTCGTCGTTCGGCTTCAGAGAGGGCTACTGAGGGTCATGATCCACGGACCTGGACCACGGCCCATGGTCTGACCTACGGTCCGTGGGTCCGGCCATGGGTCGTGCCTTAGTTGGATTTTCTAGGGTTCTAGGGAGGGAGTTGCAGGTGGCCAACCACGGACCCCACCTATAATACGTGGGTCAACCTACGGTCCGTAGGTGGCCTCCGTTGGTGGCACCTGCAACTTCTGAAAATCTGCATTTTGGTCTTTCTAGCATACGGGGTGTTAAATATATAATCAAAATTCTTCCCCTAATCAAAGTGTGGTAGCTATGGGAAGCAAGATATAGTAGAAAGTTTGAAAACTTGAGGGTATCCTTCTATAGGACCAAAATTAATGTTTTAAATACATTTGTGCTGGTTCTAAAAATGAAGTTTTAAAAAGCTAACTTATGAGAGGAATCGAGTGCAATTTGCAACGCTTCTGAAGCAAATGTTTAGCAAAGAGTTTCCAGAGCTATTAAATGGAACAAGCATCCCCCCACATTGTCAAGTTAAGTAGTGATGGAAGTTGTTTATGTGGTATATGTGGAGGAGAGAGAGTGGTCAGAAACAACGAAAAAAGAATTATTTGTGCTTACTCAATACCTCTGGAACCAGGAATATCCAACATGGCGGAAGCAACTTCAACGTTATTTGGCATAAAATGGTGTGTAAATAATGGCATAGTATGATCATTGAAGAAATCGACTCTCTCCTCATTAATAAATGCGTCATAAAAGAATGGAAAGTGCCTTGGAGGATTCTACACATCATTAATGAAATCCAAGAGTTAGTTGAAAATCATGGCTTTGAAGTCAAGCATTATTTCCGAGAAGCCAATAGACCACCTGATAAATTGGCAAGCATGAGCCATAATTTTGAGTCAATCCATGTCTGCAACTTGCATACTGAGCTTCCCAATCAAGTAAATGGGCTAGTTAATATGGACAAATGTGATATTCACTGTTTCAGGATCAAAATGAACAAACCATCCCATATCACCTATCACCCCCAATAGGTTTTGAATATAATCATATTTTTGATTAAGTATAGCTTGGTAAACTCCCCTCAATGATCATGTACAAAGTTTGGTATGCCAGACTCAAATTGTATATTTTTGCACATCAATGATTAATGAAATTATTTAAAAAATAAATTAAAAACACGTAGCATATATTTGTCTTACTACATCGCTTTTCCGCAAAGTTATTGCTTTTTCAGTAGTGACTATCATTGTTGAGTTCGATATTAGTGTTTCTTAAAAAAAAAATATTTTGAAATTTTTGATTATAATCATTTTGGACACCAAAAAAGGTACTCATAAGTTTGTGAGCTACGAGTATATTACTATATTTAATCTCTTTAAAGTACTACTGTCATAAATAATTTCCTTATTTGTGTAATGTTAACAAACATAAAAATAAAACTTACATTAATAAAGACTTAAATTTCAAAAAAAATTGTCGCGTTTTAAATAGTGAATCAGATAATCGTTATAACGAAATTCATAGAAGCACAAACTCAATTTCAACATTCACAACTTTCCAGAAATAAGTTCAAACTCTAATAAAAAAATAATGTAGAACTTTTTTAAGATTTAACTACAAGTGCATTTGTAGATATTAAAAGTGAATAATCATTTGACTAGTTAAAAATACTTTCTAAAAGTGGTTATACTCAATTTCTTCCGCTGAGTAAAGTCTTCTACTTTAAATTGAGCTCCCATGTTTTATTTTATTTTGTAAAACATATTACATACACTAAAGTATTTGTAAGTGTAGTCATACTAAAACTAATCACGTGTGTATACATATATACTAGATACGACCCGTGCCAGTACGGGTCCAATATATGTTACTCTTTCTGTTTTAATTATGTCATACATATGAAATTTTGAAGTTAACCAATTTTTAACATGTATTTAAACATTTTAAGTTGTTAATTATTACTATCATTTATAGTACGTTTTACACGTAACTTTTACTTGATATATGTTAGTTCTTTTGTCTCAATTTAAGTGACAGATAAATTTGGGAGTCAACCAATTTTTTATTATTATATATTTTTAGATATTTTAATTGCTAATTATTGTGATTTATAGTATTTTTTATGTAATTTTCACATAATATATATTACTCCTTTTGTACCGATTTATGCTAATACATCAAATCAAATATGAAATAAAATAAAATTTCAGGTTTTATCTTCTTTTTTTCTAGGCCCAATTAAACAAGACGAGGGTGTACTTCCATCTCAAACTGATTATCCATCTTACATTTAATTAACATGATCACAATGAGAAGACATAATAATAATAATATATTTATGCAAAATAATTTCAATTTGTAACTTGTCTTTATTTATGTTCGAGAGAAAATAATAGATTACAACTAATGTTTAATTAAAAAAGTAAACATGAATCTCATAGAACTTATTGTGGTACAAATAGATTGCATGACTTTTAACTTAAAATAATTTCTACATATTTGATTGTGTAATTTTTAAAATTGTGAATCAAATATTACATTAATTTTATTTATCAATAACTCAATATTATGAATTTAATAGTTATTATTTCAAAACAAATATAATATATTTCTAACAACATAAATTAATTTAAAAAATACTGAAATATTTTAAATTCGCATAGTATAATAGATTATCTATGTAAATTGACCACATATGAAATCAATCACTTTTTAGCAAATTTTAAGATGGAAACACAAACAAGGTCCAATCCCATATGGGCCTACCATCTGTAGGCTGTAGCCATATCCTGAAAGGAAGGTGGCGAAAATTATAATCCACGTGGCAAGTATCCATTTGTTAATAAAGTAGCACGCGGATTGGTATCATAGCAAACATTTACATTTGAGATCTCGACCGTTAACAACAAATCTTCTTAATCCAACGGCTGTTATTATTCACTTCCAATTTCACAGCCCAAAATTTCAAACTCCTTTCCAAATTTCTTATGATTCCCGCCTACTTCACTCCTATATAATAATATCTCTCGAATTCACCCATTCTTCACAATCAAAGCATTTCACAATCTATCAATTTGCTTTTCAATTTAGCAGACAATCAAAATGGCTCGTACCAAGCAAACTGCCCGCAAATCCACTGGTGGAAAGGCTCCAAGGAAGCAACTGGCCACCAAGGCTGCCAGAAAGTCAGCTCCGGCCACCGGAGGAGTGAAGAAACCTCACCGTTTCAGGCCAGGAACTGTGGCTCTAAGAGAAATCAGGAAGTACCAGAAGTCTACTGAGTTGTTGATCAGGAAGTTGCCATTTCAGAGGCTGGTTAGGGAAATTGCTCAGGATTTCAAGACAGATCTGAGGTTTCAGAGCAGTGCTGTGGCTGCTCTACAAGAGGCTGCTGAGGCTTACCTAGTTGGGCTCTTTGAAGATACCAATCTCTGTGCAATCCACGCAAAGAGGGTTACCATCATGCCCAAGGATATTCAGCTTGCTAGGAGGATTCGAGGAGAAAGGGCTTAGGAATCTTCTTTTATGTTTATGATTAATGTGTGTTTTGTATTAGGGCTTTGTTTGTTTCTTCTGTTGAATGATAGTGTAAATCAAATTATGTAAACCTCTGGTTTAGTACTATTTTGTGATCTGGTTAGTGAAATCTGTAGTTCATTTTGTTTCAATTGAAGGTGCTGCCCATACTATGATTCGGAGTATATTTTGAGTTAATCTTCTTTATTGCTTTTGCCTTTTGGTAGTATAGAGTGTAGGGCTTTCATTAATAGCTCTCTTTTGCTCAATGTTTCATTCGTTAACATTTTGATTATTTGTTGCATTGTATTCTGCAATTGAGGGAAGAAATATAAGCATTTAGATTTCATTTTCTGTAAGAAAGGTCCAGCTGGTGTTTTGACACTTTTGGTAATACATTATATAGAAATGGTGTTTCATGTATGGATCCCTAATACTCTGTATTGCCTAATGTTTGACAGTTAGCTAATAATTAATTCAACAACGATTTTGCATATCCTTTATGCCTTGTTGAAATTTAGTTTATTTTGTTAATCAAATTTGGTTGTTTATAGATACTATTAGTGGTAGGGGCTGGGTGGGCGTTGATTTTTCTTCCTAAAGCTACCATAGGTTGAAGTGCTAGCTGTTTTGAAGTAATTTACGTTTGATTTTAACTTCTTGAAACATGGTGCTGCAGCTGTTGCATTTAAACTGAGACTGAGCTATTCTTTTTCAGCTAACACAGGGCTGCCCCAAATTTAGACCACAAAGTTGTAAGTTGCTCAACTCATTGAAACTTTTGTGGTATGGACTAGTTATATATTCATTTATGATGATCAAATTGAAGAGCTTGATTTTTTTGGGCAAATGTACTGTGATGTTAGGTGTTGGTGTAAATATCATCATATTGAACAAATGAGCATATATAAAGATAAAGCCTAGAGCTGTTTGTTCTCTTAAGTCATTAAATCTGTAATATTTTGCTTTAGTTTAAAGTTTCCATGAATCTGCTGCTATATAACGGGAAGGCTGCATATACTTCTGTTTTCTTAAACATTACTTTGCCTTTCCCACCACCAATCCCCCCTTGCAACTTTAAAGTGTCAACTGTTTGAAGCTAAAACAAGAGGTACATAACCTGATCAAACATTGACATTTGAAAATTTTATTTTCTGTATTTAAATAGACAGCTTTAGCATGTTGACATTGAGGAGTGCAGCACTTCCACGCAGAGGTTTTTAATGACATCACATTAAATTTTTTAAAGGTGTTCAGCCATGAATACAGGTATTAGGAGAACAGCGGAAGCATTCTAATTCATTGCACATCTGGAAACAAACCAGACTACAGGAAAATTAGTCTCAGGTGCTCTGCTGCTCCTAAGAATCTCTACTCTTATTAATTCAACATTGACTATAAAAATCCTTGCTATGTTGAATGAGAAGTGTACAGCCTTTGCATTTACTTACTCCTCATAAGGTAATTTTAGTTTTGTTGTCTTGCAAAATAAGTCTTGTTCATTATTTCTCTCGTTTCTAATTTGAGATGAACCAATCTACTTTCAGATGTCTTGTCTCCTGCAAGTCTTTATATTACATTTGAATTTAGAGCTGATTGGGTTTGTGAATGTATGACTATAGAAAGGGGATGTGTTAGTTACTAGTTACAGTCTTACAGATTAGAGAGCCCCTTAACTTAATAATTATTTCTTGCTTAAATAGGTGATCGACTTTCTGTAGAGAAGTGTAATCAAATTGTTGTCTCCTGATGTTTTAAGTAATCATGTGGCTCGACTAGCCAAGAGAAAACGTAGAGCCAGGACATAAGTAATCATGTCCTTCGATCTGTTTTTATGAATGTAACTTCTCTATTTCAAAGTAAAAGATCATTCATACATACAAAAAATGAAGTGAGTGCTGATACTCTCCAAAATTACAAGACAAAAGTAAGAACAAAAATTCTGGTGAGAAATTTACAACAACTCGAATCATCATAATCTCAACCCTTTTTCCTATTCCAACAGCGCTTGGGAGCACGAGGGTCATTAGCAGCTTTAGGCATCTGATGAAAGTCTACCAATACAATTCGTCTCTTGGCTTCCCTTTGATCTGCTAACCTTTGCTCGAACTTCCTCTTGCTTGATTCAAATTTTTTCTTCATATCAGTGTCACTTTGTATTTCTTTTTGCATTGGTCTTGCAACTGCAGAGCTTTGTGATGTTTTCTGCATTGGTCTTGTACTTGAACTGCATTTGCTTTGTTTTGGATGAAGAGGAGGAGAAACTTGTACATTCATCTTCATCAACGGCGGCAGCATGCTCTTTGTTGAACCAGTGGTGCACTCTTTTCTCCTGCATTGGGTAGGGGTCTTTTGCGCTCCTTCTTCTCTCTTCTTTTCTGTGTGATGATCACTCTCCATCTTCTTGAAACCTTTGTGGCTCTGCTTGTCTCTGTCAAGGTTCTTCTCGAAAGATAAATCAGAAAGAAGTCTTACACGAGGAGGAGCAACTTGTACTCGTTTGGTGGACTCGTTCATCCTCTTTCTTGATGGCATAGTAGTACTATTATGGGACTGTGGTGTTCCTTGTTTATCCAATTGTTGAACCAAGTTAGTTTTCTTCAACTCCATGCTGCTTTCTGTTGTTGCATTGCAATTGTTCTGTTTCTCCGCAGGAGCAACTTGTACAGACTTGCGGATGACTATTCTAATCTTCGTCACCAAGGGTTTGTTGCTTTCTGCAGTAATTAGTTGTGTTCCTAACACATCCTCTTCTTTCTCAGGCTCTGCAACGCTGGTCACGTCATCTTGATCACCAACATTGTCCTCGATAACCTCTTCTTCTTCTTCATCATCATCAGTTGATGTTATGGAGGGATTCATGAGGAACTTGATGATCCTGGCTTTGCGCTTTTCGAACTCTGGCTGATACTTGAATGCGCCAACACGCAGAGCTAATTCGATCAAATTGAAAATATCATCAGGCTGCTCCTCGATCTTGTAACAACTCATGAAAACTCTTTCAATATCCATTCTTCTCACACACACTCGAACAAGAACAACAATTATGAGGAAAAAAAAAGTAATTTGGTAAAAGTGTAATAAGAAACTTCAACTCATCAAACCCCTCTTATAAAGGATTTTTAGAAACTTATTCCCCTTTTTCAATATTGTTTAGGACTTGCCACAAATTTAGAAACTTTTTCCCCTTTTCCATATTATTTAGGACTGGCCACAAATTTAGAAACTTTTTCCCCTTTTCCCATATTATTTAGGACTGCCCACAAATTTTCAAAATTATTTTTTCCTTTTCCTGTATGTTTTATGAGTACTGTGCCTTGCAACCTTGAATAACAATAGTGATATTTATTTTATTTTTATAGTCAAACGGCCACTAAGCTTCTCTTTTTTGCTATCCACATTAAGATCCTGTTTGCATAAGTACCAGCGAGAAAGTATGATTAAACCAACAGTTCTGCTAAGATAATATACAATTACTAAATTCTGAATCATCAAAAAGATTTAAGACTCAGATTAAAAGATAAAGAAGACTTATTGGTTTGCGGATAACTTGCTTTGTGTATTTCTTTTTCTTCCTTTAGTCATACGAAGACTCTTTTAAAATTGAGTTACTACAAGGGAAAAAGAACAAATATACCTCCGAACTATTGTAAATGATATGTCTATATCCTTCGTTATACTTTTAGGATGTCAATGTCCTTACCGTCCAAATTTTGGTGCGTATATACCCTTTATACTAATGGTGGTACACGTGTCTTAACCGTCGATTCGTTATTTGTTAAATTTCTATCCAAAATTAAAAAAAAACCCACTCGAATTATTAAAATATCCACATGAATAATTAAAAAATCCACCCAAATTAATATATCCCAAAACCTCCAATCAATTCACTTAATTTCAAATTAAGTGACTTAAAACACAACAACATCCTTTCCCCAATCATCATCCCCAAATCATCCTCATTCTCAAAAAGATATCCTATTGTTCTTCCCTGACTCCAATTTTCTTACGGGAGGATTTTTTGGGGCTTCAATGGCTGAATTACTGGATTTCAAGGTATCTTAGTGAATCTTCTTCTTCTTCTACTTCTTGATGTTGCTCTTCCTATTATAGATATGGTGGGGTTTCATCTCTTACTAATGAAGTTTCGACCGGAAACTTCCCTAAGGCCATGGCGGCGAAAATAACAGAGACACTGATTGATAATTATACGGAAGCGAGAGCAAAACCATGATGAATGGCGGTGAGATTTACGAGATGCCTCATATTCAAAGTAGGATAGTAGGGGATCAACGACTACTACTAGAACTCACGAGTTTGAAGTCGTGAGAGGTTACATAACACCTGAGTTTCCAACTAATAGTAATAGTGACATAGAAGTTGGCGTGTACGCATTTAGAGTTGTGCTGTTGGTATTATTCTCCGGCGAATAGAGATGTTCAAGTACGAGAAGGCAACCGGAAGTTACTGCGAAATTTCTCTTATAATTTGGGTGTGGGTATTTTTTATTTGGGTGGATTTTCAATTAATTAGGTGGGTTTTTTTGGGTAGAAATTTATTTAATCGGGTCGGCTGATAGGATTAAGACACGTGTACCATCGTTAATATGAAGGGTATATATGCTCCAAAATTTGGACGGCAAGGGCACTGACATCCTAAAAGTATAACGAAGGGTATACACATACTATTTACGATAGTTCGGAGACATATTTGTCCTTTTTCCCTTACTACAATAATACCATTAAAAAGAGCTACTCTACATTATAATATCATAGAATACTAACACTAGAAAACTTTGTTGTTCATCTTGTATTCCTAAGATACTTAGAACAAAACTTTGAAGAACTTGGTAAGAAACAATAAAATTTAAAGAGTATTTTCAAACTAGAAAATTAAAACTAGTAGAGAAAATATAATTAGAAACAGATTAGAAACATTATAAAATATTTTTCTCAAAGAAGAAAATCGAGCCCACTGAATGCACAGTGTCCCCTTAAGGAAATTATTCCTCTCAAGTATCTGAGGTTAATGAAATATATCCTCCCAGGATAGAACGATCTTACTCACCGGTGTATCGGTACCTAAAACCACAGTGTCAGCGAACCACTCAACGACAGTAAAGTACACTTAGAATACTAGATTTAGTAGTAGTAGAAGAAGTTCAGAAAAATTAGTTCAACTAAAATGAGAGGAAATCTCTCAATTTATAGAAAACAAAGGGTAGTTTGAAAAAGTTCTTATTGTGCCTTACCGGGAAGGTCACAAACCTTTGGAAAAGTCACAATCTTTCATAAAAGTCACAACTCTTCATAAATGTCACAACTCTTCATAAAAATCGCAACTCTTCATTTTCCATTCGCATCTTTTAATACCCAACAATCCCTCGCATGAATGGGGAATGATTCCAAGACAAAGAAACAGACAAGTATGTGTACTTTACAAGCAAGAATTAATTGCATCTGGATAAGTAGGTTTCCCCTTGGATTTTCAGTAGTGAACATATGTCGTATATACTTGGTCAATCGGTGGATACGATATCTTTGAACCGTTGAGCTTTGGTGTATACCTAGACAACCATATATCACACAATTAACCCTTTACCGTTTATGGTTCTTACGGTTGTGTTCGTTTTAGCCATGAACACCTCCTGATTTCATGAGTGTATAGAGAATAGGCTTTTGACAATAATTCTCTTTGAAACGGCTTACACTTCACACTCATATAGGTGATTTCTAACCGTGTCATCACGTAGATACACTATTTGGTCAAGTCTGCCAAACTTAGCAAATCATTAAAAACTTAAAGTTTTATTAACTCATTAACAAGCCTTAATGTTTTGACCTCGTTCCTGAACATTGTCTTCATCATGAGAATGGATTGAGTTGATTGACAATGTCGAACCGTCAGTCACAACTTTGTTTTTTTCCTTGAATCTAGCTCTTGGGATCTCCAGTCTGCTAGATAGAGTTACTGCCATGATGACTTGTCCTAAGCCGTAAACCCATTCCCTTAGATGATCTTTCAACTTCCTCTCTAGTTAGGACTTTTTTGTAAGTGGATCTGACACATTATCCTTTGACTTTACATAGTCAATTGTGATAATTCCACTAGAGAGTAGTTATTTTCTAACGGTAATATGTCTATCTCTTATATGACGAGACTTTCTGTTATACATCATGCTCCATGCCCTACATATTGCATCTTGACTATGAAAGTGTATGCATACTGATGCCAAAGGTTTGGACCAAAAAAGAATATCTATCAAGAAATTTTGGAGTCTTTCAACTTATTCACCGGCCTTATCTAGAGCACCTAGCTCATACATCATTGTAGAGTTAGCGATACATGTCTTTTTGGAAGATTTCCAAGAGCTACTCTTCCACCTAGAGTAAATGCATATCCACTCGTGGATTTTACTTCATTTGATTCCGGTGATCCAATTTGCATCACTATATCCTTTCAATACTGTAGGATATTTGTATAATGCAAGATATAGTTTTGAGTATGTTTTAAATACCCCAAAACTCTTTTCATTGTCATCCAATGAGTTTGATTGGGATTATGCGTGAACCGACTCAGTTTATTAATAACACATGCTATATCTGATCGCGTACACTTTCTGATATACATCATACTTCGCAATACTCTAGCATAATTCAATTTAGAGTCACTTTTACCTTCATTCTTTTGAAGTGCAAAGCTCACATTTATTGGAGTCTTGACAATATTAAAATCCAAATATTTAGGCTAGTTAAGTACCTTTTCAATGTAATGAAATCGTGACAATGCTAAACATCTTGGAGTTCTAAGAATTCTTATACCTAAGATCACATCAGCAACTCCACAATCTTTCATATCAAAGTTGTTTTCTAGCATATGTTTAGTAGCATTTATGTCATTAGTGTCTTTACTGATAATCAACATATCACCAATATACAAACAAACAATGACCTTGTGATTTTAATGTAAACACATATATCACTTCCATCATTCTTAAATCCATTTACCAACATAGTTTGGTCAAATTTCTTATGTCATTGTTTGGGTGCTTGTTTTAGTCCATAAAGTGACTTAACAAGTTCGCACACTTTCTTTTCTTTACGAGGAACCACCACACCCTCGGGCTGTTCCATGTAAATTTCTTCCTCCAATTCTCTATTTATGAAAATTGTTTTCACATTCATTTGATGAATTTGGAGGTCATATACCGCATCTAATGCAATTAACATCCGAATGAATGTAATTCTAGTTACTGGAGAGTATGTGTCAACAAAATCAAAACCTTATTTTTGTCTACAACCTTTGACAAAAAGTCTTCCTTTGTATTTGTCAATAGTTCCATCGACTTTCATTTTCCTTCTGAAGATTCACTTTGAACCCAAAGGTTTATTTTCTGGAAGAAAATCAATCAACTTCCAATATGGTTGCTCAATATTGAATCAATCTCAGTATTGACACCATCTTTCCAAAAGGATGAGTCTACAGAAGACACAAGAAATGTTACAAAATCATATTCGAAGGAAGTAGATGTCTTTTGACATTTACTATGCATTTGAATCTCTTTATTAAGTACATTATCTTTTTTTCTTTCCAAGGTCTTTTAGACCCTTCACTAGACTACTCAAGTCTAATTTTACAGTCCACAGTCATAGGCCCTATTTTAATCCTTTTAGGAATAGGAACTTGGACTTTGGCTAGACATCCCCACACTTTGAAATATTTCAAGTTGGATTTCCTTCCTTTCCATTTCTCATATGGAATAGATTGTATCCTGAACAAACAAAACTTTTTGTTGCTTTCTTTCTGAAAAGACAACTTTTTGTTGTTCCCTTTTGCTGTAAGGATAGCTTCTCCACACAAGTTTTGCGGTAAAACTGAACTTATAAGTAATGTAGCCATCACTTCCTCCAAAGTTCAATTTTTTTTCCATTCTACAATTCCATTATATTGAGGTGAATATGGCAGTAATTTGATGGATAAATCCACTTTCCAAACATATTTCCGCAAAATGAGATTTATATTCTCCATCCCTCTCACTTCTTATCTTTTTCCCAACTGATTTTCAATTTCAATATTATATTGTCTAGACATTTCTATTGTTTCATCCTTACCATTCAGCAAATAGACATAGTCGTTTCTAATGCAATTGTCAATGAAAGTTATGAGATACATTTTTCACCATGAGATGGTATTGACTTCATATCACAAATGTCAGTGTAAATCAACTCTAAGAGATTAGAATTCCTTTCAACAGATTTATAAGAATGCTCAGTATACTTAGATTCCACACAAAGTTGACATTTTTATTTATTGCACTCAAAGTTAGACAAAACTTCTAAGTTGATCAGTTTTCCTTACAAGGTTTTGTAATTGACATGCCCCAAGTGTTCATGTCACAAACAGTTTGACTCAAGCAAGTAAGTACAAATAAAATATTGATTTTGAAAAGCTCTCTGCGAGGTAGCTTTTTCTCACAAATATTTTGTTCCGCTTTCTTACAATTTTGTGTGATAAAACACTATTTAAAGTCATCACCTTGTCAAATGTCCTTTTCGGAAGGACCTTTCCATAACTTTCAATTTGAGTGTTATAGAACTATCCATGAACAAAGTTTCATCGGGTCCAATATAGGCAATATAGTCCAAATGCTTCTTTTACAAAACATGACAAATGACTATTCACCAATATTCATGTCTATACAAATAGTTATATTTAATAGACATATCTTTTCATGAAAAATCACAACATTTTAAATGACACTTTTTTCATAAAAGAACTCAATCATTTTGAACAAGTATACATATAATTTGGTAGTTTCATACTAATCATACCATATACTAGTAAACGAGAAACTGAAATACCACAATATCAAATATACTCCAAGAATTTTGTGGGACTAACATAATACAAAAGTATCATCGAATTTCATATCTTGTGCTCCAAATTTAAATTAGACACTAAGTCTAATTTTATCTTTGTCATAAGCAAAAACCCCCACATTTTAAATATGATCTACAAAATATTTTTCAAGTATTTGAAAATAGTTTTTCCACATATTTTTTTTCCTCATGCTATCAAAGTGTCATTGGCAACATGAAACCACTTTTGAAAATATTATTCTACAAAAGAATTATAGTGCTTCAATTTCATTTGACAATTTTTACACAATGTCAAAGTTCATTCCATAGAGGCACAAAATCACAAACTCTAAGTCACTGGTATTTTTCCTCTATCACAAATAGACATACCATTTAGTATTTAAAATACTAACAATAAAAACAAATTTTTTTGTACAATTTGTTTCTGTATAACAATGAAGTTTATAGAAAATCAAAAGTACAACTTTGACGTATTATGTGAAGTTTTCATATTCTTCAAACCAATTGCATAGTCTAATTTATCCAGAGTAGAAAACTACAAAAGTTTTTAGTCTACAAAAATCATACACAATCAAATTTCACATGGAGTACAAAACTACAAAAGTTTTTTTCCGTCTCCAAACAAAATTGAACATATTCATAGATTATCACATAAATATGCTTTTCTTTTCAAATAGCCTTCCAACTATAACATTTTGACATACTATTTAATCAAACAAAAATGTGCATCTCTCATTCTGCAAACTAAAGAATTTTAAAAGCAACGCTTTTTGCCAAGGAAAATTCATTCAAAAAGATCTTTTCCAAAGACATACATGATAAATATCAAAAATGTTAACTTTTAGAAACTATTTTCCTCCTTAGATAAATAATAAGAAGGCTACTTGGTGTAATCTTTAACCGAAATACCACCAATTTTTCTAGTACATTCTAACTTCGACCTTACTAAACAAAGCACTGAATTCTGGAGAAGTAATGCATTAATCTTCTACTTCCATGATCTGTTTCTCTCAATCAGTAGAATACAAGAAATACCAACAGTATAGTAATTTCCTTTAAGATTGTTGTTCATCTTGTATTCCTAAGATATTTAGAACAAAACTTTGAAGAACTTGGTAAGAAACAACAAAGTTTAAAGAGTATTTTCAAACTAAAAAATTAAAACTAGTAGAGAAAATAGAATCAGAAACAAATTAGAAACAATATAAAAATATTTTTCTCAAAGAAAGAAAATCGATCCCACTGAATGCACAGTGTCTCCTTCAGGAAATTATTCCCCTCAAGTACCCAAAGTTAATGGAATATATCCTCCCAGGATAGAACGATCGTACTCACCGTGTATCGGTACCTAAAATCACGGTGTCAGCGAACCACTCAACGACAGTAACTTACACTTAGAATACTAGATTTAATAGTAGTGGAAGAAGTCCAGAAAAATTAGTTCAACTAAAATGAGAGGAAATCCCTCAATTTATAGAAAATAAAGGGTAGTGTGGAAATGTTCTTATTGTGCCTTACCGGAAAATCACAATCTTTCATAAAAGTCACAACTTTTCATAAAAGTCACAACTCTTCATAAAAGTCACAACTAAAGTCGCAACTTTTCATAAAAGTCGCAACTTTTCATAAAGGTCACAACTCTTCATAGAAATCACAACTTTTCATTTTCCATTTGTATCTTTTAATACAACAAACTTTTCTATGGAATGAAAGATCATTCATACATAGCAAAGGTAATACCCCACAGTAGATTAAAAAAATGAAGTGAATTCTGACACTCTCCAAAATTACAAGACAAAAAGTAAGAACAAAGATTCTGCCGAGAAATTTCCAACAACGCGAAGCTAATGAGAGTCATTAGCAGATTTAAGCATATTATGAAAGTCCACCATTACTATCCTTCTCTTGGACTCTCTTTGCTCTGCTAATCTTTCCTCAAATTTCCTTTTGCTTGATTCAATTTTCTTTGTATTACTAATGCTTTGTGTATCTTTTTGCATTGGTCTTGTAATTGAACTGCAGTTGCTCTGTTTCTGAGGTGAACAATCAGAAAGTTGTTTTTGATGAGCAACTTCTACAGGCTTAGTGGCCACAGTCATCTTCATCAATGGCAGAGGCGGCGGCATGCTCTTTGCATTAACACTACTCCGTTGGGTAGGGGTCTGTTGTGATCCTCCTCCTCTCTTCTTTTCTGTATTAACACTCTGTTTCTGGATTTTCTTGAAAGAAGAGAGCTGTTTTTGACGAGGAGCAACTCCCACACGTTTGGTGGACATGTTCGACATCCTCTTTCTTGATGGCATAGTAGTAGTATTATGGGACTGGGGTGTTCCTTGTTTATCAGCAGTATCCAATTGTTGTTCACTCTCCGATCTTTTCTTCAACTCCGTCATGCTTTCTTTAATTGCATTGCAATTGTCCTTTGTTTTCGGCGGAGCAACTTTTACGGTCTTATTGATTGCCACTTCAATCTTCTTCATCAAGCTTTGGGCATGAATCTCTTCTTCTTTTTCTTCATCACCGACACTCACTTCTTCTACTTCATCATCAAGAATGCAGTCGTCTAATGCTAATGTGGAATCGGAACTTGATTATCCTATTTTTGCGCTTTTTGAACTGTGCGGGATCCTTTGATGCCCCAACTTCGAGAGCAGCTTCTATTAAAGTGAATATATCATGAGGCTTTTTCTCAATAGAGAAACAACTCAGGAACACTGTTTCAATTTCCATTCCTCTTACACTACTCTAACAAAGAACAAGAACAAAAACAAAAGATGAACAATTTATGAAAGTTTAGAAACAAGAAAAATATATGTGATATTGTTTAGCAAAGTGTGCGCTTTTATAAGAGAAATTTAGAAACTTTGTTTTACCCGTGTATTTTCGGAAATGGAAAGTTTTCCTTTTCCCGTACAAGGTTGGAGATACGTTTGGTAACTCACAAATTTAGTACTTTCTCCGTTTAAAAAAGAATGACCTCCTTTCTTTTTTAGTCTGTTTAAAAAATAATGATCTTTTTTCTTTTTTTATAACATTTTAATTTCAGCTTTCCACGTGACATGTTTAAAGCCACAAAATTGAAGGGAAATTTAGTACATTTGACATAACTTTAATTTAGGATCACAAGATTCAAAAATCTTCTTTATTTTCTAAAACTTCGTGCCAAGTCAAACCATGTTACTCTTTGTGAAACGGAGGAAATAACTTTTTACTTTCTTCAAGCTCAAGTAATCATAAAATTTACAATGGAATACGGATAATGATCTATTTCTTTTGTCACTTACAAAAAACTACCATTTCACATGTTACAATATTTAGTTCAAATGTGATTTTTTTTTATATAAAGATAAAACTTAATTTTATTTTTTTTATAAATAAATTAATATTTAGGATTTTAACAGATTTTTTCACTTTAGTTTTCTACAATACTCCCCTAAACGTATAAGTTATCTTCGTTTATTTTTACTTATCATGTTTCACTTTTTGAGCGTCAACTTTGACCAACATCTCTGCCATACTAAATAACGAAATAATAAAACGTTATTCACAGTACCGTTATATACTTTTACTTACCCCGTCAATTATTAAATTTTCCTTGTTAGAATTTATGAATAAAAACATGTAAACTTTTGATTCTTCTCTCCATGATCATTAACTCTTCATCTTTGCTTTGTTCTTTTATGAAAAAGTTTTAGTAAAATCCTATCACTAATATTAATTTGTCTATCATTATAATATTATTTAATAAGTATATATAATAAATAATGTTTAATATAAATAATAATACAAAAGACGAATAAATGAATTCTTTTTGAATCTGCATCTTAACTGACATAATAGGAGAGAAAAATTAACCCTAAGGAATGATTAAAACTATTTCTCTTTCTAAATTTTTTTCGAGCTTGAATGGACGGAATACTTATTGGAGTTTTACTACGAATGTTGAGCCAAACTTTGATTACAGTCGAGGTATGCAACTCACCAGTGGCGAAGCCATAAATTTCACAAAAAGTGTCCAGAAATAACACAATATAATCTATTTTCAAAAAGTAGAACTAGTGAAATTTGAACATACAAGCACTATCTCATTCCAAGAAGGTAAAACCATTGGGCCACAATAGCTTGTTGTGTTAACGGTGTGCAAAATATATTATTTACTTGTATACACGGTATTTTTTTTCCGATGAAGGGTGTCCAATTTGGACACCCTTGACCACCATGTTGCTACGCCACTGCGACTCACCACTTGGAGACCAAGACTTATTGGTTTGCGGATAACTGGCAGATCATCACCGAAAGAGTTGAGCTTCTCTGTGTATTTCTTTTTTCTTCTTCCTTCAGTCGTATAAAGACTCTTTTATATTGGCACGAGCTAGGGCTTGAGCGTACTTTGATCTTCAAGTAATTCTAGCGAATCTTTTGGGCTTGAAGAGGATGGGTTGAGCTCGTCTTGTCAACGTAAGAGACTGCCGCAAATGTAATTGGACTCCAGTCATACAGTCTAACTATGCATAGATGAAAAAGTGCATAAATACAAACAGAGAGGTTGCAAAATGCAACTCTGAGAATCCACTTTACTCTTCTAAACAAATTACTGAAAGTTGCACTATATTACAGTAAGTTCACTTTTGCAATGTTAAAAAAGCATAAATATTTTATATACACTGCTTATTACAACAGGAAAAGTAAATTGCTTTCAAGTCTGATGAAGGATCAGAGAAAGATTATTTACACAGAAATTGGAAGGAGAGTGGAGCTCTACGTCCTTCAAGCGACTAGAGGGAATTTCGCCTTCCATAGGTCCTAGTGACAGCTCCAGACTGATCAGAAATCTGATTTTTCTCCTTTTCCTTTAGTGAATGTACCATCCAACAACCGTCCCTCCAATATGTATAGAATACTTCAGGGATATGTGAAACTTTCCAAGCATCAGCACCTAGTTTTTCTGGACGCAATGTCATGATAAATTCATCAGGCATGTCAAAAAATTCAAGAACCTTCAGATTTAGGAGGTACTCGATTCCAGTTGGCACAGTTTCAAGCAAAGCACATCTCTGGATAACCAGCTTCTCAAGATGAGGTACTGCACCTTCGCCGATTGTCACCTGCCTTAGTCCTTCCAGCTTGTCCAAATTTAAAAGCTTAAGCCTTTGAAATTTCCCTTGCTCAAAGTAGAGTTCCTTTCCTGTGTATCCTACAAGAAATTCAAGATGGACAAGATTGGGCAAATCTTGTAGATATTTCAGTGGATCTTCTGTTAAATGAGTCCACCTGAAGTAAATTTTGACCAAGGAATTAAGATCTTGAATCCACGCAGGCAACATAACAATGTGTCCTGTCAAATACAGGCGCTGAAGAAGAGGCGGAGGAGACGACAGATAAGAAAGATCAAGGATCTCATGCTCTTCCACTGATTTAAGATTTAAAGACTCAAGCTTGTGGAGCTTTTGAATTGATGAGCACACAGTCCAACCATCTTCTTTTCTCAACTTCAGAATACAAAGTCGTCTCAGTTCACCCAACATTCCTACTTCTTTAAGTATGCCACTGCCAGGGGTTGCCTCAATATACACAAGTTTCTGCAAGGCTCTCAAAGCTCCAATTCCTCGGAAAGCCTTAAAACCTGGTGAACAATTGTAAGGAAGATACGAATAGGATACGTGGCTATAGACTAAAAGGTGACGGAGATTTTCAAGTTTTAAAATCTCCACAGGCAACTCAGTGACATATGTCTGCTTCAGATCTAATATTTCTAGCTGTTTGAGTCTTCCAATGGATCTTGGAAGCACTTTCACATTGGTATTCCTCAAGCTTAAATACCTTAAGTGAAACAATTGGAAGACTGTCTCTGGAATCATATTTAGAGGAGCTCCTCTCAAATCTAAAACTCTTAGCATCCGGGAGCTACCAAGCACTTGACTTATGCAAGACAAGGACTGTGGATCTGCTACACCAAATGTAAGCAAAGAGCGAAGTTTAGTGACTGACCTTTTCACTTGTAGGTTGCCCAACATGCCATGCATTGACAGCCATCGAGTTTTTTCAGGCCACAATTTATTATGCTCATCCACTGTTGCAGTGAAGTTATCATCTCTTGATTTTGAAAGAATAAGCTCGCGGTATAAATCATGAATCCTACCCAATTTCATGCTACCGTCATCATTGTACTGCACTGGATGGATCAAGCTTCTGTTGATGAGCTCATTGAGATAGCTGTCTGCAACGTCTTCAACTGTCCTCCGTACTTTTTGTTTTACAAATCCTTCCGTTATCCACCGGTAGATCAGTGTATTGCGCTCAATTAGATGATCCTCAGGATAGATACTCAAATACAGGAAACATGGCTTAAGATAGTAGGGGAGATCATTGAAACTGAGTAACAAAACTATTCTCATACTCTCAAATTTGTCATTGCTATCCAGCTCAGGACCAAGGCTGTGATTAAGCATTCCCCATTCCCTAATGTTGTTCCTGTTCTTTGTAGCCAAAACCCCACCAACGGCCACAACAGCCAGCGGCAGTCCACCACATTTTTTCAAGATGTTCCTTGAAATGCTCTCCAAGTGTGAAGGACATGAATAACCATGAAATGCCTTTTGGCAGAAAAGAATCCATGACTCTTCAGTAGACAAGGGTTTCACCTCATAAACATAGCCATTGGTCTCTATGCTACAGAAGGAAGCCACATCCAAAAGACGTGTTGTGAGGATAACACGACTTCCATTATTTACATCAGGCAATGCATGTCTGATAGCTTCCCAAGCTTGAATGGTCCAGACATCATCAAAAACTAGCACATACGTTCTCGATTGGAGGAATACTTTTGCTATTGTTTTTAGCCTGTTACTACTCATGGTGTTTAGACCTTCAGGTGCTGGCTGCTTCACTTCATCATAGAGCTGTTGAATCATATCTTTCAAAACTTCCTCAACCTTGAAGGACTTGGAAACTGTTATCCAAGCAAGGCTACTGAAGTTTTTCTTGACTGCTGCATCCTCGTACACTTTCTTAACCAGGGTGGTCTTTCCTGAACCTCCCATCCCCACCACTGAAACCACTTTAAGTCTAGGATCATCCTCCACGAGCCAACCGATTAGCTGCTGTGTGGGATTTTCAATGCCCACAAGCTCAGCTTCTTCTAACAATAATGCATCACCTCTGCGATCATTTGCAGTATCGTAGGCATGGTTAGAATATGAACCTTGCTCCGGGACATAAAATTTGTAACGGTACCTATGATGGCCCATTGCAATATTGTCAACTCTTGATTTGATGGCTTGGATTTCAATGACAAGTTTATGGCGGAATTTGATGTTTCTGATTGAGAAAACCAATTTAGCAATGAAACAACAAGATCCACGGTAGTGATGATCATACGACAAGAGCATGGACTCATCAAGAACATCCTCAATGTCATTGGCGACATCTCTCACTTGCCTAACCCAGACTTTGACCTCAGCATCTCCCTCTTCGAAAGCATCAGCCACACCAAGAAAGGCAATCATTCTCTCTAATTCATCTTTGATATACTGGATATCATGCTTGACTCCCTGAAGCAATATTGCTTCTTCCGCTAATAAGTTTGTGAGTTTGTCAAGTAAGAAAACGACAGCACAGTCTGCCATCTCTACCTGATCTTCACAAGTGTCTATGCTCATCTCTTTTTGTAATGAAAATAAGAACCGCCCCATCTTCCTGGTAAATTCTTATGAAGAGGCAAAACTCAAAACAAAAACAAGTCAATCTGGGAATATTCTATATTGTGGTCCCCTGATTTAGTCACTGAAGCTGCACTCCTTATGCATTAAGAAGACCTTGGACAGACTAGAGTAGAAATTTCAGAACAATTACTCAGAAAGGTTTAGCAAACACAAGTAATTAGGTCAAATTACAAGGAACTTCTCTGGAAATTTTGGGAACTCCTTATTAAACTAATAGCTAAACTTACTCTGGCTGTCTTCTGCCAGAGTTTGACTCAACAAAACGATATATTATTTTTGTTTGGTAAAGTCCCACGTTGGAATAAAATACTCTCTAATAAGGCGACTCCGTATCCAAGAACTTAAACTCAAGACCTTTTGATTAAAAATGAGGGAGTAGTTATCTCTGCACCACAACTCTAATCCGTAACAAAAGGATATAGATAGAAGCTTAAGATGAAAACTTACTTAATCTGATGGAGCAGCTCTTCTTCTAGGTTACCAAAAACTAGCAGAGGGAGAAGAGATAGCAGACATGATGATAAGTATGTGGCTCCAAATGTTACCTTAGTTGGTATGTGTCACAAAGTCAAGACAGTTTCAAGTGATGAAGAACATTGAATATTCTCAATTGTTGAGTGGGAAAATGACTCATCACCAATTCTATGTTTTTTTTTGAGATAAGTGTCAAAAACACACCTAAACTATACCCTTTTTTAGTTTCATACCTAAACTATTGAGAGTGTGAGTTTCATACCTAAACTATCACTTTTTAGTTTGAGAAACACACCTCTGAGGTGTGTGTAATGCACTCTCTCTTTTATTTGAAAAATCTTTGACACATGACATTCCACATAGATAAAATATTCCACCTTAACAAAAATTAAATAATAAATTATTAATATTAATAAAAAAATTAAAGTATTACCATCCCCCCAATATATATATATATTTTTTTTAAAATTAAATTATTTGTCTTACCCCATTCCACCACCTCCTCCCCGTACCCTCCCCCCCAACAATCCCCGTCCTTTTTTTAGAAAAAAAACCACTCACTCATTCCCCAAAAAAAATTATATTATTTTATTTTTAAAAAAAATTCTACCCCATCCTATTTAACCCTCCACTTCTAATTTATTTATTTATTTTACATTTTTTTCGTTTTGTATTATATATGTACATATATTTCTAGGATTATTTTTTTACTTGTGTACCGTATATAACATAAATAAAAAAATTATTTTAAAAAAGTCTTGCGGCGGCAAGTAACAAATATTTTTGATATATATATATGTATGTATGTATATGTAACACAAAACGAGAAAAGAAATTGGAAGCGGAGGGTTATGTGACTAGTGGATAGAATTATTTTTAAAAAAATTAAATAATATCTAAATTAGAATTGGAAGGGGGGATGAAGTAAAAAAAATTATTTATAAAAGAAATTTAAACAAACAAAAAAATGGGTCAGGGGGGTGGGGGGTGGAGGGAGAGGAAGTGATGGAGTGTGGGGTAAGAAAAATATTTTACTTTTTTATTTTATAAAATAAATAAATTGGATATTAATTTTAATCTTTAATTTTAACTAATACTAATAATTTATTTATTTTTTGTCAAAGTGAAATGTTTTGTCCATATGGAGTGTGGTGTGACAATTTTTTAAAATAAAAGAGAGAATGTATTACACACACCATGGTGAGAGTGGTATAAAAGAGAGAGGTGTGTTTCTCAAACTAATAAGTGATAGTTTAGGTATGAAACTCACACTCTCAATAGTTTAGGTATGAAACTCAAAAAAGAGGTATAGTTTAGGTGTGTTTTTGAAACTTATCTCTTTTTTTTTACAAATAGTAAGTATAGAAGTTGACAGACACTTTTAGTGGCATTTGCAAATAATGTGTATGTACATGTAAATGATTTGACATCTCATTATTTAGTCAATCAAGTGACCAGTAAACTAGTTTAGAACTAGTAAAGTACAATATCAAAATGAGCTCAAGTAGAAGCAAATGAACTGAGTTGGTTAGAAAGAGCTATACTACTAATGTGTCTAGGCGATTTTTCAAACGCAAATTGAGATTTAGTCCGTCCTAATATAGAAAATGCAAAAAGAGAAGAAGGAGATTTGACCATAAAAACAAAAGAAAATTATTATTTTTAGAATTTTTAAAGTTGAAATTAGAGTTGTGTTTAATCATTTTTTAAAAAATAAATAGAATTTGGATGTATTTTAAAAAAAATATATGGTTTATACATAAGTTGGAATTTTTTGAAGTTAGAATTGAAAATAAAGTTGCGATTGATTACCGCTTGTAAATAGTATTTGGTTGTTGGAATGTACTTTTTCTTAAACAAACATGAAATATAATTCAAATGCGCTTATTTTTTTTATTATATAAAGATAACAAATTTGGAAAAGAAAAATATAGTGACAGTGAAAAAGATGAATTTTCAAATACAACTAAAATTGCATATATAATTTTCATGGCCAGCGGTTGTTTTTCAAGTATAAAATGAAAAAAATTTCATTGCCAAACATATATATCATCTCCCTTCGTATAAACAACAATAGTTGTTAGAGGCTAAGTTGAAAGAGAAAATCATTATAAATAGCTATCACTGTAGTGTGCACGGGTCCTACCCCGAACCACAATAATTTATTATATACAATCTTATTTTGCCAAAGACGATTTTCACATCTCAAACTTAAGAGCTCCTAATCATATGAAACCAACTTTACTCTTATCCAAAACTCCCCTTCTTTAGATACATTTATTCCTTCCTAAAGTTACATGACAACAACGAGGAGTCATGAACAAGCGCAAAGGCTTGAAATTCACCCACTCATTCGAAATGAGCTACTAATTTGGAGTACAAGCGCGAAGGCATGAGACGGGAATGTCTTCACCATTTGATATTGCATTATAAAGAGCTTCTATTGCATCAATAGTGGAAATGAGATTTACTTTCCCTTTTCACCTTTTTTCTTAATTATGGAATTAAAGTTATATAAAAAATGAACCGACAAAGTGTTTGTTCACGAAAATTGTTATAGTTTCTATAGTTCAGTTGTGCCTCTCACGGTTGAATGTGAATTTTTTTTTAATGCATTTTTTCTCTACAAAATTTATGACAGTGATAATTATACGAGAAACGTATGAACTAGAAAGAGTACTTACCAATCTACTCCATCAATTTGTATCAAGGAGAAGAGATACCAGACATGATAATATTATTCTTCTAATTTGTGTTTGAAATCCTAGCATAGGTTCAGCAGGGGCGGCTCAACATAATTTGTGGCCTAAAGCGAAATTTTTATTAGAGGCCTAAAATCTATATAAATTTTATCTATATCTATTTATTTTTCTAAATTTCTAGATGTAAATTACTACTTAATATCTTTTATATAAATGATTTTTCAAACACTTTTTTTTTTAATTATTAGTTTTAAGTAAGATTTTATCAATTCAACATTGAAAAACATCCTTTTATTGAGACAATTATTATATGAATTATTAACACAATTTTATAAGTAATAAGTTGATAAACTTTAAGGGGTCGTTTGGTTTGAAAATGAGTTATGATGGGATAAGTTATGTTGGGATAAGTTATGTTGGGATTAGTTATGATGGGATAAGTTGTGTTGGGATTATTTTTTATTGAGTGTTTGGTTTGTTATATTCAAAATAATAAATTTTAAGAACAATTTATTTATTTACAAAAATGCCCTTCATTAAGGTAAAAAGTGATACAACAAAAGGGTTGAAAGAGACATTTTTGTCATTTACCTATTTTATCCCGGGATAAGTTATCCCGGGATTACTATACCACCCAAGGAGAGGGATAACTTATCCCGGTACTAATTATTAATCCCGGGATAAGTTATCCCGAACTTGCCTAATAATTTGTAATGCACTTTGTTCAACAATTTTCAACTATTGATTCATATTTTTGAGAGTGTATTACTCTAACTATCAAAGATTTGAAGAAATAGAGTGCAAAAAGAGTTACAAAGGATAAATAATATGAGTGTTAACGAAGAAAATGTAAGAATCCAAAACAATGTTTCCTTAATTTCTTCTATTTGAATGGGGTTAAGATACATAATTTTTTATTTATAAAAAATTGAGGCCCCCAATTTACCAATGCCTAAAATTTTATAGGCAAGAGCCGGCCCTGAATTAGGTTGGTAGTTGGTAATGTGTCACAAAGTCAATGCAGGTCAAATGATCAAGAACATTGAACATAGAAGTTTACATGCACTTTAAGTGGCATTTGCAAATATTGTTTGTCTATATATGAATGATTTGATATCTCATTATTTAGTCAATCAAGTGATCTAAAAACTAATTTAGAACTAGTATAGTAACAATATCAAAATGAGCTTAAGTGGAAGCAAATGAACTGAATTTGTTTTTTAGAAAGAGTTTTACTCCTAATGTGTTGGGAGGCTTTCCGGTGCAATATGAATAGATAGTCACATAATATCATAGATAAAATCTCACATACGAGCTATTACATATTATTATTTCTTATAATAATATACATCATATATATTATTTTTTACGAATAATTTTAAACATCTTATAAATATTTTCATCAAGATTTATTTAAAATATTTATTTATGAAGCAAAAAAGCTCCAAGCAAAAAGTATTCTGAACAAAAACTATTTTGAACATGAACGTTATTTTATTCTCCTTCCCCACCCTGTCTTTTGATTTTATTTTCATGTATGTTTAATAATCAAACCAAATCGATAGCAACCAAATAGATAAATGTATATTAAATCAGATTTGATTTTAATAATTTAAAAAAGAATTAAATTGATTTGATTTTAATTTTGGGCTAATAACTGACCCAAATGTCAATTTTCTTGCCAATAATTTCCTAGTTGTCTATCAAGAATTAAAAAAATCTCACAACCTTTCAATTGACCTGAATGCTATTGATATCTTTTGAATAACTAGTATACCTAAAACGGAGTAGAGTAACTTTGTGGCTATTCAGGCAATAATAAACTTTTGAATTGTATATAACATAACTTTAAAGCATGAATATAACATTATTTAGGGAAATTGCAATTATATTAAATTATTAAGTTAATCATTGAGATAATTTGCATATAGGAAACCCAAGATCAAATTAAAAATAGTAAATGCTACTACTGTCCATAATTTATTAGATGAAAAAAGAAGAAGATTCTGATGTAAAATTTACAATAAATTGAATTATGAGATAATCAAAATCTCTTTCTATTCCAGCAGTCATTAGCATGTTTAGGCATATCGTGAAAGTCCACCATTATAGTCCCTCTCTTGTCTTCCCTTTGTTCTGTCATCCTTTCCTCAAATTTCCTCTTGGTTGATTCAAACTTCATCTCTATGTTTTTGATACTTTGTATTTCTTTTTGCACTAATCTCACAATTGCAGAGCTTTGTGCTATTCTCTCGATTGGTTTTGTAATTGCACGACAATTGCTTTGTTTTTGTAGTGAGCAATTTGAAAGAAGTTGTTTTTTTATGAGGAGCAACTTGTACAGTTGGTTTCTGATTTGTAGGTGAAGTAATCTGATGTGTTTCTATGTCACTTTGTCTTTTTTTTCTCAAATTGTTTTTGCTTGATTACTTCATCTTCATCATCAACATCAAGAATCAAGTAATCGTGGTCTTTAAAGTTCATCATTTTGTTGAATATTCTATTTATGCATTTTCTTAAAGTGCACGAGATATATCACAAATTTTTATTTTTCCTGAATTATGAGAGTCTTATTTATAGTTATAGGCTGAAAAAATTGTGATAAGGACAATTTCTTTTGGCCAATTATATTGAATTGACATAGTCATTTGATTGGCCGGCCTAAACATGTCATTTATACACGTCGTGCATTTTCTTTAATTTTAATTTGACAAGGCATGCTATGCCATTTTGATATGTGACATAATTATATTAGCTCCTTCAATAGACTTGACGTGTCACATCATTTCACACGTGATGCCAATTTAGTGACCTCATCATTTGTAGCTCAATTAAATGGACAATCCAACAAAGTTTGACCATTAATAAAAAGGGAAAATTACAAACAAATATTCATGTTATATTTACTGAATCCTGAACAATGTAACGATCAAAGTAATGTACAAATACATTGATGAATGTATCAGGGCATACTTTAACACTAGATATATGTATCTTTAATATCATATACATGTATATATGCACGAAAACACTAAATACTTGATACAAGATACACTGATGAAATTGATATCATATATACTAAATGAAACTAATATGGATACACATATTCATGAAATTGATACTAGATACACATATACACAAAATTTGTAAAACTCAAATGCATTCTGAAATACAGATACATAGGGAGAGAGGCGAGCGAAAGAGTAAATATATCTCATAATATATCTATATCTCATATAAATGTGAATTATGCTTGAATACAACGTATTTGAAATAAATTACACCTAATTTTACTTGCGTATTCCGGAGATACATATACCCAAGATAATTATTTTGGCAAATAAAGTAAAATTGTTATTTCAACATGTAATTAACATAAATAATAGTGTGCTTTGCGTTGTTTCATCTCAATAAAATTCAAAATTATTGGATTCAAATAATTAATTAACTTATATTCATTCCCTATATTTATTTGGATAGTATATTTTGATTATCTTTTACTTTTATATAATTTGAGTTTCTTATGGATTTAAATGTAGTAACATTTTGTCATCCACAATTGAAATCCGATGAACAAATTGCTCAACAAAAATGAGTACACTTATATTTTATTTGTATGTAGTTAATATTCATAGGAACGGAGCTACGGTTGTTCATTGAAAAACTATCCTATACATAAAAGTCAAATTTTACTTCATATTGATATGTTTAGAATTTTGGACACCCTCTTTTCGTGTTTAGACTCTAAACTTTAGGTGTCAAAAGAGATTAAGAGGTAAGAGTATTGGATAACAAGACAATTTAGATATTTGCAGTATTTTTGTCCATTCTATTGTAGTTTACTTCGATTTTATCAAACTTCAATTTGATATTTCGATGTGCATATGCTAATTTTAATTTATATAGTAACAATAAATGCACAATTTTTTTTAATATCCTACTTAGGTTACTTTGATCCTTCCAAGTGTGCTATTACTTCAGCAGATCTGACTTTGGGGGGTTTGGGCTTTAGAGTGAGCCGCCCTTGTTCCTAAAAACATATAGGAAAAAGAAAAAAAAATAAACTAAATTTGTGGGCGGGTCCTAAACAATATAGGAAAAGGAAAAAATAATTTAGTAAATTTGTGGGCAGTCCTAAAAAATATTGGAAAAAGGGAAAAAATTTCTAAAAATCGTACAATTCAAAAATGGAAATTATTGAAAAGGTTAATTTTGTAGCACTCCTAGTCCTAAAAGATATGAAAAAAAGTTTCCAAAAAAATCTTATAAGAGGGGTTTGATGAGTTAAAGTTTCTTATTACACTTTTAACAAATTACTTTTTTTCCTTTCATAATTGTTGTTCTTGTTCGAGTGAGTGTGAGAAGAATGGATATTGAAAGAGTTTTCATGAGTTGTTACAAGATCGAGGAGCAGCCTGACGATATTTTCAACTTGATCGAATTAGCTCTGCGTGTTGGCGCATTCAAGTATCAGCCACAGTTCGAAAAGCGCAAAGCCAGGATAATCAAGTTCCTCATGAATCCCTCCATAACATCAACTGATGATGATTATGATGATGAGGAAGAGGTTATCGAGGACAATGTTGGTGATCAAGATGACGTGACCAGTGTTGAAGAGCCTGAGAAAGAAGAAGAAGATGGGTTAGGAACACAACAAATAACTGCAGAAAGCAACAAACCCTTGGTGACGAAGATTAGAATAGTCATCCGCAAGTCTGTACAAGTTGCTGCTGCGGAGAAACAGAACAATTGCAATGCAATAACAGAAAGCAGCACGGAGTTGAAGAAAACTGACTTGGTTCAACAATTGGATAAACAAGGAACACCACACTCCCATAATAGTACTACTATGCCATCAAGAAAGAGGATGAAAGAGTCCACCAAACGAGTACAAGTTGCTCCTCCTCGTGTAAGACTTCTTTCTGATTTATCTTTCGATAAGCACCTTGACAGAGACAAGCAGAGCCACAAAGGTTTCAAGAAGATGGAGAGTGATTATCACATAGAAAATAAGAGAGAAGAAGGAGCACAAAAGACCCATACCCAATGCAGGAGAAAAGAGTGCACCACTGGTTCAACAAAGAGCATGCTGTCGCCGTTGATGAAGATGAATGTACAAGTTTCTCCTCCTCTTCATCCAAAACAAAGCAAATGCAGTTCAAGTACAAGACCAATGCAGAAAACATCACAAAGCTCTGCAGTTGCAAGACCAATGCATAGAGAAACACAAAGTGACAGTGATATGAAGAAGAAATTTGAATTAAGCAAGAGGAAGTTTGAGGAAAGGTTAGCAGATCAAAGGGAAGCCAAGAGACGGATTGTAGTGGTAGACTTTCATCAAATGCCTAAATCTGCTAATGACCCTCCTGCCCCCAAGCGCTGTTGGAATAGGAAAAGGTTTTGAGATTATGATGATTCGAGTTGTTGTAAATTTCTCACCAGAATTTTTGTTCTTACTTTTTTGTCTTCTAATTTGGATAGTATCAACATTCACTTCATTTTTTGTATGTATGAATGATCTTTTACTTTGAAATAGAGAAGTTACATTCATAAAAACAGCTCGAAGGACATGATTACTTATGTCCTGGCTCTACGTTTTCTCTTGGCTAGTCGAGCCACATGATTACTTAAAACATCAGGAGCCAACAAACTGATTACACTTTTCTCTACAGAAAATCGATCACCTATTTAAGCAAGAAATAATTATTAAGTAAAGGGGCTCTCTAATCTGTAAGACTGTAACTAGTAACTAACACATCCCCTTTTCATAGTCATACATTCACAAACTTAATCAGCTCTAAGTTCAAATTTAATATAGAAAGACTTGCTGGAGACAAGACATCTGAAAGTAGATTGGTTCATCTCAAATTACTAATGAGAGAAGTAATAAACAAGACTTATTTTGCAAGACAACAAAACTAAAATTACCTTATGAAGAATAAGTAAATGCAAAGGCCGTATACTTCTCATTTAACATAGCAAGGATTTTTACTGTCAAATGTTGAATTAATAAGAGCAGAGATTCTTAGGAGCACCTTCGCCTCATTTTCCTGTAGTTTGGTTTGTTTCCAGTTCTTCAATGAATTAGAATGCTTCCGCTGTTCTCCTTATTAGCAGTATTCATGCCTGCATTCTTACTCTATCTCTGGCACAAAAAGTCATCAACCATTGGAATCGAGTGAAATACTGACCTGAGGATGATCTCGTGAGCTTGAAAAAAGATAGTTGTCTCAAGGTTAAGTTCAGCATCCCATTCTAACCAAGTGAAGATGCACTAACTCCAGATATCATAGGTATACTGATAATAAAGATATTTCTTATTTGTGCCAAACAACTGTTACTGTTCAAGATGTGCTAAAGAAATATTGAATGATTATAAGAAGAAACTGAAGACATAGATGAATAAACGATCTTTTGTTTTGTATTTTAGTTATTTGCCAGCAGTAGTAAAGTAGCAATATCAGAATGAGATTCTAATAAATGAAAGTAAGTTTTGGAACTCTGTACCGCTATTTGTTGCAGGTAAACCCAGTCAAATTGCTTGGATGAGCTAGATATTAGATGCCTCGAAATAGACCATCTCGCTCCATTTAAAACACAACCAGTTGCCCTGCCAAGCTCATTTTGGCTGAAGCTAAAGTGAAACAGAAAATCCTTATAGATTGCTACCACTTCAATTGCATCCAAGCTCCACCGGTAATGCTATTGGTAAATGAATAAACGTCAGTCCACCCCCTGCAACTAATAGTATACACTATCAGTTAAAACATATACAGTTGCATTTGGATAACAAACCCAAATCAACTCAGTTTCGGACAACTGATAAAGGGAACAAATAGCTTGTAATGCCACAGAGTGAGGACTTTCTAAGTCAATGTTGAATTAAAAGAAACTCAAATCTTGAGACCTATAAAGTAATGATGTTCTGTTTTCCTAATCTACATTAAGAAAATCCATTTCATTATCTGGATTATTTTTCATATATTGCATAGCCATAAATAATGCCAAGGTCTGGTAGTTCTGTCATAGTATTTTGGGATCCATATGCATTTATTCCTCCACACAATACATGGCAACAGCAAGCAGTGAACAACTACTATTAATGGAACTTCTTCATACCCAAAATACAAGGTAAAAAAAGAAATATTTACACCAGATCAGAACAAAAGATACCCAAACTCCCTAATTCCAGATAGAGCAGTCTTATGTATGTAAACCCAACCCTCATCACAAAATAGTGCTTCAGTCTTCAGTTATTGGCAAATTTATCACACAAATATGTACGGTCAAGACCTTCAATTTTGAACAGAAACGAACTAGTGGATGCACTAATTAGATCTAAAATGCTATAAACCAGCAATTTAACACACTTCCTTCACGAATCAATTCAAAATGGCAATTCTTAGCAGTCAGGCCATTGTACTTGTAACAAATTACTTTTTTTCATAATTGTTGTTCTTGTTCGAGTGAGCGTGAGAAGAATGGATATTGAAAGAGTTTTTATGAGTCTGTATCTCTCATCCTGCTTTCTGTCTAGTTCCTCGTCTCCTTCAGTGGATCCTAGTTCTTACTTTCAATATTTCTATTTGGGCTTTTGCCTTTTGAGTGGTTGCATTTACTTTGTGGAATTGTAATTGAACTTTAGCCTTGATAATATAGTTGAGAAACTGGTTAGAGTCATCATTGGATTTGAGTTCTCTACATTGGTGCTTTCATCGATCGTGTTCCAATGGCTTCGGTGTTGCTAGATGATTTAGTGGTGGTAATCCAAAAGAGCGGAATGATATTTTACCTATCTTGGTTTCTCCTAGAAGGACTGGCTACCTCTTCCTTCCTTTTATTTTGATAGTGAAGCTGTTATTTGGTTCGATGTGTTGTTTCGCAACAAAGAATTATATTCTATGGTTGGAACCATTTCAAGGTGAAATTGCTTTTGCGATTTCGACAATGGAGCCTCACAAGTTCAACAAAGAGTGTGGCCTGTTTTGTCTCCAGTAGCGTAGCACCTATAGCTCCGCCGGAAGTTCTTTATGCTGCAATTGAATCTGATTTAGCCAATGGAAAACAAGAGGAGGCCGCAGAGATCTTTAACTGCACCCCACTGATTTTACTTCCTCTATTGTGTTAATTGGTAGCAATTGTGATGGGATACACCACTGGAAATTAAAATTGATGAGGAGGACTATTTAAGAAACTTTGCCTGTAAGGTGTTTGCTGAAATATCACATAGAGAAATTGACATGGACTTTAAACATTCAATGCCAAACGCCACCCAGGTGTTTGAGGAAAAGTCTCATAACTGCTGCTCTAAGGTACTGCTAAAGAATCTGATATGGATGATGACAACGCAGAGAAAGTCAGTAGTTAAAAATTCCCTACAAGATATATACAGGTTGCCTAGTCAAAATGTCGAAGTGTTTTCATTGGAACAATATTCTGAGGCGAGGGATGTTGAATTACAAAATTCTGGTTATGTGGACAAATGGTTCGATACAGGTATATGTCATTGCTTTAGAATGTGAGTGTGGTGTTTCAATAAAAGAACTTCATTCTAATGATGGCAAGGTGAGAATCTCCGAATTTATTGTGTCACCAAAGTTTGCGAGTGAGGTTTTGGAGTAGGCAGTGGGTAATCATGTGATGGATGTGAGAAGACAAAACAAATGGACAAAGCTGAGCTCTCCTGCTTATTTTGTGTGCAATATTCTTATGAAGACTCTAAAAAAGCTTTCGCCAACCAACTATTCTAGTTGGAGCGTGAATCTGCAAGCTTATTAGTATTTCTCAACAGGTTTTCTTGTTTCTCACACCTTTTTGAATCTTCCATTTGATCCTGGTATACCGGATACTCCTCTACTCTATGGTGCCAAAAAGACTAGTTCCATCTAGTCGTTTTCTTTCTACTTATATTTTAATAGTTGCATTGTGGGGTGAGGAAGTTGGCGGCCTTGGGCTGAATCATGTAAGCACTGCAACATTACCATTTTGAAAATCTTAGAAGTGCCCTGGAGATTTTCTTAGCACCCAATACAGTTATTCTAGTGCGACAGATGTGGATAAAGCAGAGGAATTCGCTATTTGAAGACATTGGTTCAAATAGTGTTGATATTATTGAACTTGAGAAAGCCAGGCAATGGAATGGTCATAAGCTTATCCCGTCAGAGAATTTTACATCTTTGTCAGTGATGTTAGTAGTAAGATCAATATTGCCCATCATATTTAATGAAAGGTGTCGCGGCACAAGATACTATGGAGGAGACAAGTACATTGACATGACAGCAAAACTATGTGAAGAAAATGTTTTAGAAGTTTTTAAAATTGATCCTGCCACATGGAGAATCAATGTTCAGTTATTAACTAGATCCCTCATAAACTTTCAAGTGTCTATTGCTCTACTGGAGTCGCATGAGAAATGTGCAACCTTTTTTCGACCAAAGTTGATTGTTGCTATCGCAAGTGTTTATGCTCGCCTATGTGATTATGCGTGTATCCACAAGATAGGTAACACACAACTAGAAATTATATTCTTGGTGGACATGGCACATATCAATGGCTTGGCTGTTGCTAAGGTTATTTTTCCTTTTAAGTATGCAATTCCAGTTGCGTGTGCTACACAATTCATGGGTGGTCAAGTTTATGTTTTCATTGTGTTGGACAAGAGCCTCTTTGCCTGAGGATTTTGATAATGAGCAGCACCTATTTGTTGATGATCCCATGTGGGTTGATGTGGTGAAAATTATACTGGATCACATGCTATTCTTTGGCGTCATAGCACAATTTGGCTTGGCTACAATTGGCGGGGATTGCTCTACTAAAACTATTCTTGACTTAAACCTTGAGGATGAGAGTATTGTTATGAACCAGTCCAAGCCCTGGGTCGATACCTATAGGGATGTCACACAAGCAACTATTGGGTTGAGAAATAAAATCAAAAGACCTTCACAAAGGTTGATTTGGGATCCAAGCCCAATTAACAACTAGTTTAAATGGATCCTCAGATAGAAAGAATAGTTGATGAGTATTATGATCATGCTTAGGCAAAGTCTGTATCTCTCATCGTGCTTTCTCTAGGTCTAGTTCCTTGTCTCCTTCTTCAGTCGATCCTAGTTCTTACTTTCAATATTTCTACATTTCCGTTTGGGCTTTTGCCTTTTGAGTGGGTGCATTTACTTTGTGGAATTGTAATTAAACTTTAGCCTTGTTAATATAGTTGAGAAATTGGTACCATTGGATTTGGGTTCATTACTGAACAAATCGACACTAATTGAATTTAATCATAACAAGCTTTTTGTTAAGTCCTTTCTCCTCGAATCCTCCTAGCAAGCTAAATATCCTTGGGCATGATAGTGACCCTCTTTATCATCTTCTCTCTCCAAATTTCTCCAAATTTCCTTCCGTCATTATACTCCCCTCTTTTTCCATGTATTTTCTGTTAATTTTTTGCTTCAAATTTTTTGGTTGGTTTTATTGTATTCTTCTTCATCACCATGGCAGTTCGTTTTTGCTAGAATCTAATCGAAATCATGAAACATGTCATTGAAGGCCTAACACTACTACTACAAAAAAAATCTTACACTAATATTAGACACAAAACAGAGCAAAATTCCCAAAACAGTTTTCACAAAATCAGTGTAAATCGACGAAAATCCTAAAATCAAATAAAGACACAAATAAAAAATGAAATTCAGACGAAACAACAAATAAATACGATAAGTTGTTTTTGATGAGGATCAACTTGTACAGTTGGTTTCTGGTTTGTAGGCAAAGTAACCTGATGTGATTCTATGTCACTTTGTCTTTATTTCTCTTTTTTTTTTTTGCTTGATCACATCATCATCAGCATAAAGAATCAAGTTATCCTGGTCTTTAGAGTGCATTATCTAGTTGAATATTCTATTTCTACACTTTCTCAAAGTGCACGGGATATATCACAAATTTTTGTTCTTTCCTGAATTATGAGAATCTTATTTATAGTTGTAGCTTGTAGGCTGAAAAAGTTCTGATAAGGATAAAAAATAAATTAGCCAATTATATTGAATTGACATAGTCATATTTGACTGGTCAAAACATGTCATTTGTACACGTCCTACATTTTCATTGATTTTAATGTGATGTGGCATGTTATGTCATTTTGACATCTATTGTAGTTTACTTTGCTTCGATTTTATCAAATTTCAATTCGATATTTCGATGTGCATATGCTAATTTTAACTTATATAGTGACAATAAATGCACAATTTTTTTTTAATATCCTACTTAGGGTACTTTGATCCTTCCAAGTGTGCTATTACTTCAGCAGATCTGAATTTGGGGGGTTTGGGCTTTGAGTGTGCCGCCCTTGTTCCTAAAAATATATAGGAAAAGGAAAAAATAATTTAGTAAATTTGTGGGCAGTCCTAAACAATATTGGAAAAAGGGAAAAAAATTCTAAAAATCGTACAATTCAAAAATGGAAATTATTGAAAAGGTTAATTTTGTAGCACTCCTAGTCCTAAAACATATGAAAAAGTTTCCAAAAAAATCTTATAAGAGGGGTTTGATGAGTTAAAGTTTCTTATTACACTTTAACAAATTACTTTTTTTCCTTTCATAATTGTTTTTCTTGTTCGAGTGAGTGTGAGAAGAATGGATATTGAAAGAGTTTTCATGAGTTGTTACAAGATCGAGGAGCAGCCTGATGATATTTTCAACTTGATCGAATTAGCTCTGCGTGTTGGTGCATTCAAGTATCAGCCACAGTTTGAAAAGCGCAAAGCCAGGATAATCAAGTTCCTCATGAATCCCTCCATAACATCAACTGATGATGATTATGATGATGAGGAAGAGGTTATCGAGGACAATGTTGGTGATCAAGATGACGTGACCAGTGTTGAAGAGCCTGAGAAAGAAGAAGATGATGGGTTAGGAACACAACAAATAACTGCAGAAAGCAACAAACCCTTGGTGACGAAGATTAGAATAGTCATCCGCAAGTCTGTACAAGTTGCTCCTGCGGAGAAACAGAACAATTGCAGTGCAATAACAGAAAGCAGCACAGAGTTGAAGAAAACTGACTTGGTTCAACAATTGGATAAACAAGGAACACCACACTCCCATAATAGTACTACTATGCCATCAAGAAAGAGGATGAAAGAGTCCACCAAACGAGTACAAGTTGCTCCTCCTCGTGTAAGACTTCTTTCTGATTTATCTTTCGAGAAGCACCTTGACAGAGACAAGCAGAGCCACAAAGGTTTCAAGAAGATGGAGAGTGATTATCACATAGAAAATAAGAGAGAAGAAGGAGCACAAAAGACCCATACCCAATGCAGGAGAAAAGAGTGCACCACTGGTTCAACAAAGAGCATGCTGTCGCCGTTGATGAAGATGAATGTACAAGTTTCTCCTCCTCTTCATCCAAAACAAAGCAAATGCAGTTCAAGTACAAGACCAATGCAGAAAACATCACAAAGCTCTGCAGTTGCAAGACCAATGCATAGAGAAACACAAAGTGACAGTGATATGAAGAAGAAATTTGAATTAAGCAAGAGGAAGTTTGAGGAAAGGTTAGCAGATCAAAGGGAAGCCAAGAGACGGATTGTAGTGGTAGACTTTCATCAAATGCCTAAATCTGCTAATGACCCTCCTGCCCCCAAGCGCTGTTGGAATAGGAAAAAGGGTTGAGATTATGATGATTCGAGTTGTTGTAAATTTCTCACCAGAATTTTTGTTCTTACTTTTTTGTCTTCTAATTTGGAGAGTATCAACATTCACTTCATTTTTTGTATGTATGAATGATCTTTTACTTTGAAATAGAGAAGTTACATTCATAAAAACAGCTCGAAGGACATGATTACTTATGTCCTGGCTCTACGTTTTCTCTTGGCTAGTCGAGCCACATGATTACTTAAAACATCAGGAGCCAACAAACTGATTACACTTTTCTCTACAGAAAATCGATCACCTATTTAAGCAAGAAATAATTATTAAGTAAAGGGGCTCTCTAATCTGTAAGACTGTAACTAGTAACTAACACATCCCCTTTTCATAGTCATACATTCACAAACTTAATCAGCTCTAAGTTCAAATTTAATATAGAAAGACTTGCTGGAGACAAGACATCTGAAAGTAGAATGGTTCATCTCAAATTAGTAATGAGAGAAGTAATAAACAAGACTTATTTTGCAAGACAACAAAACTAAAATTACCTTACGAGGAATAAGTAAATGCAAAGGTTGTACACTTCTCATTCAACATAGCAAGGATTTTTACTGTCAATGTTGAATTAATAAGAGTAGAGATTCTTAAGAGCACCTTAGCCTCATTTTCCTATAGTTTGGTTTGTTTCCAGATCTGCAATGAATTCGAATGCTTCCGCTGTTCTCCTTATAGCAGTATTCATGCCTGAATTCTTACTCTATCTCTGGCATAAAAAGTCATCAACCATTGGAATCGAGTGAAATACTGACCTGAGGATGATCTCGTGAGCTTGAAAAAAGATAGTTGTCTCAAGGTTAAGTTCAGCATCCCATTCTAACCAAGTGAAGATGCACTAACTCCAGATATCATAGGTATACTGATAATAAAGATATTTCTTATTTGTGCCAAACAACTGTTATTGTTCAAGATGTGCTAAAGAAATATTGAATGATTATAAGACGAAACTGAAGTCATAGATGAATACATGATCTTTTGTTTTGTAATTTAGTTATTTGCCAGCAGTAGTAAAGTAGCAATATCAGAATGAGATTCTAATAAATGAAAGTAAGTTTTGGAACTCTGTACCGCTATTTGTTGCAGATAAACCCAGTCAAATTGCTTAGATGAGCTAGATATTAGATGCCTCGAAATAGACCATCTCGCTCCATTTAAAACACAACCAGTTGCAGTACCACAGCTCATTTTGCCTGAAGCTAAAGTGAAACAGAAAACCCTTTTAAGATTGCCACCACTTCAATTGCATCCAAGCTCCACCTGTAATGCTATTGGTAAAAGAATAAACATCAGCCCATCCCCTGCAACTAATAGTATACACTATCATTTAAAACCTATACAGTTGCATTTGGATAACAAACCCAAATCAACTCAGTTTCGGACAACTGATAACGGGAACACATAGCTTCTAACATGGTGATGCCGCAGACTGACTTTCTAAGCCAATGGTATTTGAGTCTCTGGTCTCACCGTCTGCTAACCTGCCTGAGTTTAAAAGTTCCCATCTTGCATATACAGAAAGCCACTCAATTTACAAATCTTGTAAATGCATACATATAGATGTTCAGGTCTGGCGAATTTTGAAGATTTATAACAAGTATATTACTGTAACACTACTTATCCTGATAGATTAAGTTAACTGGTTCCATCACTTCTTTTCTTTTGGCATAATATCAATATCATTCAGCATAGTAAAAATTTTTGTAGGTTGCACTCTTTCTATCTCTTCAGAAAATTGATGACCTATTTAAGCAACAAACAATTAGAAAGGGATTTCTGATCTTAAGACTGTAACTAGTAACCAAACGCATCCCTCTTTATAGTCACACATTCACAAACTCAATCAGCTCTAAGTTCAAATTCAATTTAGAAAGACTTGCAGGAGACAAGATATCTGAAAGTAGATTAGTTCATCTCAAGTTAGAATGAGAGAAGTAATAAACAAGGCTAATTACCTTCTGAGAAGTAAGTAAATGCATAGGCTGAACGTTTCTCATTCAACATAGCAAGGATATTTACTGTCAACTTTGTGGTCTAAATTTGTCATCTCTGTGTTCGCTGGAGATGAAATCAGAAAAAGAATACCTCAGTCTTAGTTTAAATGTAACATCTGCAGCATCATGTTTCATGAAGTTAAAATCAAACGTAAACTTCTTCAAAACAGCTACCACTTCAACCTCACAACTTTAGAAAGAAAACTCAACATCGACCCACCCCTACATCTAACTGTATCTGTAAACAATCAAATTTGATTAACAAAGCAAAATCGAATTCAATTTCAAAAAGGTATAAAGGATCTGCAGAGTTTCTACCATTACAATGCTAATAAATGAGGACTAATAATAAGTCGTTGATGATACATATACTTCTCCCCTCAATAGCAGCATACAAGGCAACAAATAATTTAACAAATGAACTTTGTGCAGAAGAGGAACATTTATGAAAAAACGTACACTCTACACTACCAAAAGGCGAAATCAATAAAGAAGGAAATGTAAAATATAATCCTGACCATAGTATGCGCAGAAGCTTTAATTGAAACAAAATGAACTACATATTTCATTAATCAGATTTCAGAATAGTACTAAACCAGAAGTTTACATATACTTTGATTGAAAAAAGTCATTTGATTTACATAGCCAATCCTAACATTCAACAAAGATTCCTAAGCCTTTTCTCCACGAATCCTCCTAGCAAGCTGAATATCCTTGGGCATAATAGTGATCCTCTTGGCATGGATTGCACAAAGATTGGTATCTTCGAAAAGCCCAACTAGGTAGGCCTCAGCAGCCTCTTGTAGAGCAGCCACAGCACTGCTCTGAAACCTCAGATCTGTTTTAAAATCCTGAGTAATTTCCCTCACTAGCCTCTGAAATGGGAGCTTCCTGATCAATTACTCAGTAGACTTTTGGTACTTACTGATTTCTCTTAGAGCCACAGTTCCTGGCCTGAAACGGCTAGGTTTCTTCACTCCTCCGGTGGCCGGAGCTGACTTTCTTGGCAGCCTTTGTGGCTAGCTGCTTCCTTGGAGCCTTTCCTCCAATGGATTTGCGGGTAATTTTCTTGGTACGAGCCATTTCAAGTGTATGCTAAAAGGAAGAAAAAAATTGGTAGATAGAGAAAAGCTTTAATTGTGCATTAGTGGTGAATTTGAGAGATATTGTATAGGAGTGAAGTAGGCTGTAAAATTGGAAGTGAATAACAGCTGTTGGATTATATAGATTTGGTGTTAAGTAGAGATCTCACAAACAAATGTTTGCTAGGATACCTAAGTTTGCCTAAACCTGGTATGCAATCAGGATGGTGTTTGAGTGGCCTCACCATCTGCTGACATACCTGATACCTAAGTTTAGAAGTTCCAATCTTGAAAATACAGAAAAACATCTCAATTTACACTCTTTTAAGGCATACTAGCTGTTCAGAAGACATTGATATCCACAAATAGAGTTTCAGGTCAATATAAGAAGTTCAAAAATCTCTAGTGATCTGGTTAGCCAAGTAAACTTTAGCATACTTCCACATCATAATAGTATTATAAAGCCACAAATGTGTTACACTTGTGTGCATCATATATAATGACTTTTGGCCAACAAAATATACAATTTGGAAGCTTGTACAGACTAGATCTAGCATAGTTTTTTGGGATCTAGATGCATCTATTCGTCCTCAAAGTACATGGCAACAGCAAGCAGTGAACAAGACCAGATATGGACCTTCATAACAAAAATCGCAAGGTAAAACAAGAAAGATTTACTTCAAATCAGAAAGAAAGATATCCAAATTCCCCTTCCAAATAGAGTAGCTTTCTGTATGTGTACCCAAGCCTCATCACAAAATATCTTTCAGTTGTCAATTGTTGGGAAATTTATCAAACTAATATGTACAGTCAAGATCTTCGATTTTGAGCAGTGGATACACTAATTAGATCTCAAATGCTAACAAGCCAGTAGTTTATGCATACTTTCATTGAAATGAATCATCAGATTAACACTTGCAACCCGAACACTAATTAAGTGTTCATTCCTGAGCCCTTCCTCCACAGATAAAATTTGAATTGGCATTCTGAGAAATCAGAGAACAGTGTTTAAAGGCAAACTTCAGTTCAAGCACAGATTTAGACCAGGAATCACTTCTCTAGCAGAAGTTGGAATATTGATCCAATAACCAAGCTTTATTTTACAAAGTTCATTCAACAAAGTTGTAACTGTAATTGCTAAGAAGTAGGTAAACGTATCAGCACCAAAAAGCAACTCAATCTCCAGACCCAACCCCTCTCCCCTACCCACAAAAAGGGATAAAAGATAATTAATAGATTCAACTACACATACACAAATCAAGTTAGCAAAGCAAAAACTTACCATAAAGTTGCAGGAGTTGAGATGCCTCGAAACAAACCAATCTCAGTTTAAATACAACAACAGCTGCACCACAGCTCATTTGGCCTGAACCTAAAGTCAATGAGAAAATTATTCATGTGGCTACCATGTCAAATGTAACCAAATTTAACCTATGATGACAAACATGAAAAAAATATATGAACCCCAACTCTTGCATTACTGATAAACACACTAGCATTTTGATAACAAATACATACACCAAAGACCAAAGAGAAGATTGTGAAATTAAAGTTGAACTTATAATATCAAAATTACTCTGAACTCAAAAACTACTACTATTGAGGTTCCATATCCAGTATAGACGATATTATGCAAAACACAAAATGCCAAAAAGGTTGTAATTCATTGTCACAAGGAAAAAATAATTTGCTGAAAGCTCAAAGTATACAGCATCAAAAAACCATAGCTAAGATTGCTGCAGCTGCTATATTGGTGTGCTATTGCAATTTAATATTTCTATTTAAATCAAATTTTAATAAAACTCGAATCAACAAACACTGTGTATTGCTTCAATCTTAATTCATTGGAATTCATCAGTACAGATGTAAGGGCAAGATAGTAGATTTTAAAAAAAGTACAAATTTTCATTAATCAGATCCAGAAACAGGTAAACCAACAGTTTACACACACTTCAACAGAAACTATCTATTAGGATTTACACCACTAACCCTAGCAGATAAACCCTAATTAACTTTAACCATTAAAAGTTTCTGTTTAAGCCCTTTCTCCACGGATCCTCCTAGCAAGCTGAATATCCTTGGGCATGATAGTGACCCTCTTGGCATGGATTGCACAAAGATTGGTATCTTCAAAGAGCCCAACTAGGTAAGCCTCAGCAGCCTCTTGTAGAGCAGCCACAGCACTGCTCTGAAACCTCAGATCTGTTTTAAAATCCTGAGCAATTTCCCTCACAAGCCTCTGAAATGGAAGCTTCCTGATCAACAACTCAGTAGACTTCTGGTACTTCCTGATTTCCCTTAAAGCCACAGTTCCTGGCCTGAAACGGTGAGGCTTCTTCACTCCTCCAGTAGCCGGAGCTGACTTTCTTGCAGCCTTGGTGGCTAGCTGCTTCCTTGGTGCTTTTCCACCAGTGGATTTGCGGGCAGTTTGCTTGGTACGAGCCATTTTGATTGTCTGCTAAATTGAAAAGCAAATTGATAGATTGTGAAATGCTTTGATTGTGAAGAATGGGTGAATTCGAGAGGAACCTCAGATCTGTTTTGAAATCCTGAGCAATTTCCCTCACGAGCCTCTGAAATGGAAGCTTCCTGATCAACAACTCAGTAGACTTCTGGTACTTCCTGATTTCCCTTAAAGCCACAGTTCCTGGCCTGAAACGGTGAGGCTTCTTCACTCCTCCAGTAGCCGGAGCTGACTTTCTTGCAGCCTTGGTGGCTAGCTGCTTCCTTGGTGCTTTTCCACCAGTGGATTTGCGGGCAGTTTGCTTGGTACGGGCCATATTAATTTTTACTGAAGAAAACTCTAGTTCTGTTTCAATGGTGAAAATGGATGAAAGGGTAATGGAGGATTTATACAGAGAGAAAGGCGGGAAGGTTGAAAATTTGGAGAGAAGTGTCTAAAAAAATTTGGCACTGAGAGTGAATGTAGACCGTTGATTTAGATTTTTTGTTAACGATGGAGATTGGAGAAGAGATGATTACCCGGATGTCGATCTAAGTGATACTAAAGTAACAAATGCGTAGTCGCCACGTGGATATCAAATTTAATTAGTCCGTAATTGTTTTCTTTATTCTTTTGTTTTGTACCACACAAGATTAGGTGGGTTATTTAACTTGATAAACATGGTGTTATTTTGTGAATAATTTGTTGAAACCGTTAAAAAATAATTTCCAAAAAGAGTTAAATAATGGGTTTTTTTACCTTTATTTTACATCTAAATCATGAACCTTACTGTAATGGATCTTTTAATTTTCATAAATTAAAATTACTAATTTCTTGAATCCATGACTATATATGTAAGAGATTATTTATTGGCCTAAACTCAGATTTATGTTATTTTTACTATGGTGAAATGGGAAGTAAGATTGAAAGATGAATTAAATTTGTGATTTGATTGTATTAACACGCTTAGTATATTTTAATTTTTGGATTTTATTATGTCTAGGTTGAACTCCAAGGAGTCGGTTGGAATAGACCAAGATATCTTATGAGATTATTTTATTTCATATTAAGATAGTAAAATAAGATAATCTTGAGACTAAATAATACTCATTGCCAGACTAAATAATCCTGCCATTCTAGTTAGTCTTGACCTTACTAATTAGTTTTCTGATGAACTTATAATTCTTATTTTCCAACTTAATTAACTATTTGCAAAGCACTAATAACACTTATCATAACCAGTTCAAATGAGGAAGGTGAGTCATGAGAATTGAATTTTAACTACTTATTTACAAGCATAAAAATCATGATCATATTAGGAAAAGAGTTAGTTAGCTCATCAATTAAATTAACCCAACTAACTCCCTATATATACAATTCAAGTGTCACTTCATTTTCCACAAACTCCTCCAAATTGTGTAGTAGTCCAAAATTTTAAAAATATGAGCAAAAACATGATGACTAGTCGTACTTTAGTAATGCTGATATTAGTAATAACATACAGTATCGCGGTGAAAGGAAGCAATGGTCATCCTTGTAGCAGCACATTCTTTTCAGCGTTGATTCAGCTGATACCTTGTAGGGCATCGGTGGTTCCGTTCAGTTCGGTACCACCGAGCGAAGCGTGCTGCGCTTCCATCAAGGCATTAGGGCAGCCGTGTCTGTGTGTTCTTATCAATGGCCCTCCTATTTCTGGTGTTGATCGAAGCATGGCCGTACAGCTTCCTGATAAGTGCACTGCTAACTTTGAACAATGTAAAAATCGACCTCTATTTTAATCATCTCATTTCTTCCCTCTCTTATAAACTGTTCAGGAAAATACTTTTGGTATTAATTGGTTGGAAAGTGAAAAAATAACTAGTATAAGGATTAATTAAAAAAAAAAAGATAGTGTAATTTTGATCGATGAAATTTTTGAATATTTAGTTTTGACTATTAATGAATATTTTGAACAATTTTAAAAGTTTGTAAAAGAAAATGATTTGTGTTCGTGAAGGAAGTTATTTTTCCCCTTTTGATAAAAGAATATATTCTCTAGTGACCAAATACAAGAAATAATTGTCTTTATGATAGAAAATATTTTTTAAATGACTTTCGTTGTACTATCTCAATGAAGTTTTTGTTATGAAAAATCTTAGAAGTACAGTTAATTGACTATCAGAACTTTCACTTTATTGGTGAGGGTTCAATTCTACACCTTGTAATCTTCTTCTCATTTCTCCTTCTTACGCCCGTAAATTGTTTTTGTTTTTATTAAAAAATTACCTGTTGTCTTTCTCTTTTACAGGTGAATTTGGAAAGTAGGAATACTAGATTGATTCTAGTAGGTATGGTGAAGGAAGAAGTCTAGATCAATAAATATGTGCAGGGGAGCTTAGCAACTCTGAACAATTAGAAATATGTACTAAATCAAATTAAGTGTTTACTTAATTGTTATAATAGTTTATTTAGCTCGTCTTAATATCCTTGTTATGGTAATAATGGCCAACATTAGTATTATGTAATGCAAAATGGTCGCTTTGAAACGGTAATTAAACATTACTCCTAAGGAATTAGTGAATACTGAATATTTATCAATTTGGTGTCATTACATTTATTCAAATCTATGCGCTTATCAAGCATTTCAAAAACAAAAACAAGTATCAATCGATATATCTATGATATAATTGGCTAATAGTGGTGTTGTGAATGGTAACTAGCAATGATAGTACGTAGTTGCTAGTAAGTGGTTGATGGTGATAATTGGTGGCATTGACTGATATTTTTGATGAATGATAGTGATAGCTAATAATGGTGGTAACTGATGATGGTGGTTGACGATATATAATGATGAATGATAATAATGATCGTCTGTTGTAATTAATGATGGTAGTTGAACTCAAAATGCTTATATATCATATGAACATGCGAAGAAGAATGACTAGATTTCATTTTTATTTATTTTAATTTTATAAGATACAAACCTATCATAAAGTTATATATCAACGTGTATCTAATTAATATCATCAAACTGTATTAATTGTTGAGGTTAGTTCTTAATTGATAAATATAGTTTTTATATACCATGCGTGTATCAAACACCACGGCTAAAGGTATGGCAAACACCACAAAAATAAACTTAATTATTGAATTTCTAGTTATTACACTCTAAAAAATTGACATGATTACTTTATAAAAAATAATTCATACATTATGGAAAAAAAATTATAGGGAGTTTTTCATAATATTTTTTTCCTCACAAATTCAATCAAAATATATGTGAGACAGTAAAAATAACCATGAACATTTTCATTTTTCACCATATTCATAAAAGCACACCAAAATATTTTTTAACTTTATCAGCAATTGATGCAAAATCGAGTGATCCTGTGATGTTGAAAAAGCTGTATTTGAAAGCCTCGAAATATTTCCACATGACCACATTCAAAAAAATTCGAAGAGAATTTAAAAAGGAAAACTTATCTAAATATATCATATTTAAAAGATATATATCATTTATTGCTATATATTTTTTTACCAAAATAAGTCTAATATATTTTAAGACACTTATAATACATATATAATTTACTTTTAACACATAATACAATGATTATAAATGCTAAACATTTTTTTAAATATGGTATATTAAAGTACTCTATAAATAAAAGAATATGTTTGAAAGTAGTAAATATTTTATAAAAAGCCCTCAAAAAGGTAATTATCCCTTTAAAAAAAGAAGAAGCAAAGACTAGAAAATGTAAAGGCTAATTAATGTGTTTGTGATAACTTTCTCAATTAATTACTTATTCTGGTCTATATTAAGTGAATTGAAATATGACATATTTTTTAAGAAAAATATATAAGGAAATAAATTTTAAAAAAATATTTTTTACTCTCTTCTTTTTAATTATTTCTAAATCATTCTCCTAAAAAAATGTAATATAATTAATAACCTCATTTAAGAAAAAAGATAAACATGGAAAAAGATCCCAACAACTCAATTGATCTTTTAAGAAATTCAATCATTTTTAACTATAAAAAGAAATTGTAACAATACACTTGATATAAATTAATTGGTGAAAATAAAATCAACCATTCATTTCGTTTACGTAGACAAAATCAATCACATTATATTTCTTCTACTTTTGCATGATTTTACCAAAAAAAATTAAAAAATTCTATCTAGGCATGTGAAGTTAATCTTCTTTTCAAATTCATTTATATATACAACTTCTAAGTTCAATTTATCACTCAAACTTATATATACACCATCAATTTCAACACCCAAATATCTTCAACTCAAAATAGTTAATAATCATCAATATGGAATCACATTTCCAACTGGTTCTCATCCTTCAACTTCTCTTTTTCATTGGTGAGTAGAGTCATCAGACCTCTCTACAACCGTCATCATCAGTCATATTTTATATGAAATCAATTTTCATGTTATGCTATATTATATGTGGTCTATAATAACAATATTTTATTGTTATATACAGGTGGAGATTGTGCAGTTTTCACATTGAAAAACAATTGTAATGTGACAATATGGCCAGGAAGTTTATCAGGAGCAGGTCATCCCTTTCTAATTAATGGAGGTTTGGAATTGCAACCATATGAGACTACAGAAATCAACGCACCTACTGGTTGGTCAGGTCGCTTCTGGGCACGAACCCACTGCCAATTTGACACCTCAGGTAATTAAACACAAGTACACGTAAGCCGAGTCGGGTCGTGGTACTTTTACTGGTCACTTTTAGCCTATGAAGAGAGAAAAACATACTTTTTCCATGTTTGTTACTCTCAACATTTGTTAGTTATTCCTCAAATTATTTTTCAATTACCTAAGATGAAACATGACTATTGTGGTTAAATATTCGTATCAATTATTGTTTCTTGACTTGTATTAACTACGTGTGGCTAGTAGGGGGAACTTTAATGTAAGGATCAAAGATGGGCGAGGATCATATAGTTAGCTAACGAAGTTGATGTTGAAATAGAAAGAAGGCTAATAAAATAAGGGGCATGCAAAGTTTAAATTGGACATGTAGAAGTGGTTGGAGGGAGTAGTATATTGTACATAATTCTTTTTTTACCCATAATATCCTTACTATGTTATTAATAGTAGGGACGTTTTCGTCTTTTCATTAAAAAAAATCTTCTTTCATGTCCTAAAAGTTGAATTGTAACAATAGATTGATGTTATCTAATTACTCTAAATTCTGCATACGCCACTACAGGTAAAGGGACATGTGCCACAGCAGACTGCGGCGGAGTACTCCAATGCAATGGTGCTGGTGGCACTCCACCAGCCTCACTAGCAGAGTTCACACTTGATAGTCCAATGGATTTCTATGATGTTAGCTTTGTTGATGGTTTCAATATTCCAATATCAGTTTACCCTTCAGGTGGATCTGGAAATTGTTCAAATATACAATGTTCTTCAGACATAAACTTACAATGTCCTCAAGAATTACAAGTGAAAACATATGATGGTACAACTGTTGCATGTAAAAGTGCATGCTTTGCTTTTAATAAACCAGAGTATTGTTGCACTGGGGAATTCAACAATCCCAGCACATGTAAGCCTACAGAGTACTCACAATATTTCAAGAATAGTTGTAGAGATGCTTATAGTTATGCTTATGATGATGCAACTAGTATTTTTACATGTAAGGGGGCTAATTATTTGATCTCATTTTGTTGAAATATACAAATGTCAAGTTCGGGGGCTATTTTGTTTATGTATTTATTGCACAAGTTTAATGAAAAGTTTGTGGATTCAAGAAATACCTTATTGAATAGGGCAATATGTGTGGATGAATATTGATACATACATGAAAATCATGTGGGTTCATAGGTGGAATGAGAAAATAATTGTACCATTTACTTTTGAAGGAATGAAGGATAATACTTGTTTTCATTCAACCAGAGGCAGAACTACATGTTCAATCGAATTTAGTAGCTTAGACTCAAAAATTATATATGTATGTCGGAAACATGCTAAACAGGTATAAATAATATGTCAGAAAATCAAATAAGCTATGAGTTCAAGATTTTCTATACTAAAGGGGTAATCCATTGCACTAAAGCTTTCGTGCTATGCGCAGCAGCGCAGTGGTCCGGGGAAGGGCCCAACCACAAGGACCAATTGTATACCATGTTAAGAAATCATCATCAACTAAATTAATATCCAAGACATTTCAAAGAAGAATCTAGAATATTCAAGCGTTATAATGAAATAAAGGAAGATCTCTAGGATAAGTATTCTAGCTCTAGGGTGAGTATTAGAAAGTCTAGAGATGTTCTAGAAATAGGTAGTTAGAAGAACATTCTAGAATATAGTATAGCAAAACCCTTAGCTAGATTCTTCCATCACCACCTATAAATAAAGGTGGTTCTGTAAAAATTGTAATAAAAATTGTAAGACCGAAGCGGGTTATTACTTTGCAATAACAATATTCAATTTGTGAGAAATCGATTGTGTCCATCTCCACAAACAATATTCAACAGTTGTTTCTAAAACTTGAACTCATGACCTCCTCGTCACATGACAACAACTTTACCGGTTACTCCAAGGCACCCCTTCTAGGATTTTCTTAACTGATAAAATTAAAATTTTGAAAACTCCTCTGGATTCAAGAACTGGGAAACTAAATATTGGATAATTGGTGGTTGGCAAATGAAAAAGATGATACTAATATGTACGTGAGGAAGAAAATTCAGTAGTCTAGTATTTTCTTCTATTCCAATAAATCAAAGTAGGGATTGATTCTTGACATATCAACAAAATGTGGTTCATTTGGGTATCTATCAAACAGATTATGATACATTAACAGACAATAAGTGTGAAGTGGATATCTTCCTATTACTCTTAATTCATTGTGTTACATTAACGACCAGGAAATCATGTCAGGAGTTCTGAACCGAGAGCCCCCATTTAAGGTGTCACCTGCTCAATCAACTCGGATACCCTTGCAGGTTAGATTTTTGTTCTTACAAGAAGAAAAACTTAATAACATCAAAAAAAAATAAAAAAATAGTCTAGCATATAAAGATTTGTTGCAAAATGTTCATCATAAAAGTTTCAGTCACGAAGGATGATTAGTCAGACTCCTTTTTTGGGATGGTCAAATACACATTTAGCATAAGACCAAGATTGAAATTTAATGGTTTTGAACTGTAATTCTTTTTACACTTGTGACGAAAGTGCAAATTAGAGAGAGGAAAGTGGATGAATACCAATGTAGCATCATGTAGTTGTAGCACTCAAATTTGCATTTGATAGACGTGCATGGAATTGAAATCTGATACACGTAAAAACATATACAACTTTGAGAACCACTTTGACCGACTCCTATGATGATCTGCAACAGCTGTATGAGCTCCCACTTGGTACAAGTCCTTGGCCAGGAACAACAATTTCCTTTCCCCTGAGGAGAGCTGAACTCCCAGCGGTGGATTCTGCCTCGTTGGCAACAAGGGATTTCTTGCTGACAACCCTATATATCTCCGTCAAGACATTAACAAAAGCTGTATCCACATTTGTTGCTTCTAGGGCCGATGTTTCAATAAAGAACAGGTTCTCTTTCTCAGCAAACTCTTTCGCATCCTCAGTAGGTACAGCACGAAGACTACCCAAGTCGGTCTTGTTGCCTACAAGCATGATGACAATGTTCTTATCAGCATGGCCCCGTAGTTCCTCCAACCACCTGGCGATATGATCAAAAGATTGACGTTTGGTGATGTCATAGACCAGCATTGCTCCAACAGCACCTCGGTAGTACGCACTTGTCACTGCCCTATATCTGGAGCCATACCCCATATATAAGATTTTAGTCCCAAAAGGCCACAGGGAGTATCAGGAAGGAAGCAGACATTTTTTGAGCAAGCACAAGTATAATCACATATGATCATGGTAATGTCACATATAGCCATATTGAACCAAAACAGCTAAGACGTCCAGAATGGTTTGGCACATTTAGAACAACATAACTGCATGATAATAGACAAGCATAATTATGCATGATAAAGCACATTTATTTGATTCTACATCTGATTTAGACTAACAAAATTACTTGAGCCATTATGACTCAACCAGTGTGTTCCACTGGAACAATAATTACTGGACTAGGTCAAATTTGTCAACTAGCTTTTAGAGGAAATCACTGTTCTTTCTTTTGTAACTCTTTCTACCTTCCTGTGAGGGGCCATACCAGAAACGGGAAAAAACACCACAAGGCATATGTAGTAATCCAGATTAAATAAGTGCAGCAACCATAACTATTAAATACATTCAGTTCAGCTCTCTATTTTCATGATTCAAATTAGATTGAAATTATATTGAACTTTTAAATCTTCATTGCCTATTGAAATTCGATTTACTTTCTTTTGTTTCTTGGGAGGTTACTCATTCCCCACATGTAAAATATAAACCTTCACACAAGACTAAACTTCTTAAGCATTCTGGTGTTCATTGCACGTGATTAGTCTCGTGGAGATAATAACTTCCACATATTTGCTCATGATAATATTTCATTGGCTTTACTATTCCAAAAAAAACATTGATTGATGTTAGACAGTCTACACCAGATGCCATGATTCACAGTCCCTCCTCAAGGCACATAAAATGATGCGCAATACATTCTCCCTTCGAGGTGACATAGAGTACTGATAATTATATCTGCAGGCTGCAGCTATCAAAACACTCCTAAAACCAAAAAAGGAAATAGAAGTTGCAACTGTCATTCTCTCCATAATCAAAGCCGGCCTAAGTCTGTTATTCATTTAATACAGAGTAATCATTCACCGCCAGCATGGATTTTATTTAGCTACAGTCCACCTACCTGACTTATAGTGGTTTTCTTTTTTGATAGGTGAACCAGACTTGCAAACCTAAACTTATAAATCAGGGAAAGGAGTTCCCCGGGAGTTCATGAAAGGTTTAAGGTAGCTCAAGCACCTGCCCACTCTGTGGTTGGAAAAGAAATTCACTAATAGCTATCTTTTAAAGAAACTTCTGAAGTCTAAATTGAAAACCAGGGCAGAAAAAAGAATAAGCAAAGGAAATGGTAAGAACTTGACAAAATACAAAATGAACAAGTCTAAAGAAAAAGAAAATACATAGCCTAATTCTCCTTTTGTGACGCTAAAAAATCACATTTTTTTTTCTTTTTGGAGATTTGAGGTGTTGGCCAAAACAGAAAAATTGATTTTGAGCAGTAGCATAAACAGTTTGGAAGAAGCTATAAATTGTAGCCTTTTCCAATAAGCAGAAGCAGGAAACTATTTTTTCGGGACAAAAATATCCTCATCACTGTATTTTATTTACCAAACCTTCCCCTTATTGATTCGAAAAGGAAATCAACCAGAATGTTGTCCCTTTCTCCTTCTTCATCTTGGTTTTTTCCCATTACCTCTTCAAACTCTTTCTTTCAAGAAATTTCACCAAAATTTCAAACAAAAGGCAAAACAGTTTTATTTAATTGACACTTAATAAAAGTCTCGACTCTCGAGTAATAAAAATCATTTTTCTTCTTAAACAATGTCAAATGTAAAGTAAATTTGCATATTTTTATGTCCTATTTGGTGTTTCACGAGTAAGACTGTAAGAGGTCAGAAAATCTGTTATCCACCAAGTTCCGAACCATTCGCCACTGATGCTTGAGACTTCTCGGTTATCAAAAAAGAAAAGAAGTTGTAGAACAATGTGAATCACTTGCTACTACACTTTCAGGTTGTGCACTCTTGTGTAGCTCAATTTGGACAGGTTTTTAGTTTTGAATAAGTAATGCCAACAATTGTTAGAGATTCATTACTAAGTTGGGTATTCAGAAGGAAAAGGAGGATGAGCAGAGCAGGGGAATGGAACCTTTGGCACTTTTTGGAATTATGGTGTAAATTGAAAAATGTACATGACACGAAAAATTTACTAGATTCTCTCAGTACCCTACATTTGGAAGATTTAAAGGCATTGTGTGTACTAGCTGTATATAGAAGCACCAGTTTGGTGCAGTTTAATCAATGAAATTATTTACTTACTAAAGTCAAAATGCTTACTTTGTCAAAAGAAAAAGGAACTCGGAAGGTAATTCAGACTATGGGTGATGAAACATGAGTAAGAAAAAGATAATAAACAATCAATAACGGTGAATATGAGGCAAATTAGATTAGTTTTAAGGCGACAACCCTTTACAATCGAAAAGGATGTTGCTTGTTGAGAGACCTAACCTATCACCGTCCAAGTACCCCCAAGTCCACATCGCAGGTTCATCAAAGAAATGAATTTTGTTTCCCTAGTCACATTTTGCTTCCAGGTTAATGTTAGCTAGAAAACATTGTCGCCAAAGGCTTGCCTAAGGTGCACTTCATTGCCCAATGTATAAGAGAAGCAAATGGGACAAAATGGGGCCCCAATTCCCAAGCTTGAGGCAGGCAAAAGAAAATTCCCCATTGAGATTTCTTGTATTTCTACTTTTTTAAGATACCCATACTCACCCTACTTTTTTAAGTCTCCAAACTACCTGGCCCTTTTGCATTTCATACAGCGACTCCCTAGACGACTTGTACTTATTCAAACTAAAGATCTTGAGGTTAAGGCTCATCAAGTCAAATTCTATAAACTCTACAGTTAAGTCATAACATTTCCAAAGTTTCAGCTTTTTCTTGAAAAGGGCATAACATTACCACTTCTAAGGAACCAAGGTGATGAAACACTCATTCACTCACATTTCAAATATCACGAATGCTAAGTGGTAACCCACCTCCATTGTTTACAATTAATACATATAAGGGCAGTCTTAAGAAACACGGGAAAACTATTACATACTACTGTTAGTGGCAGCTACCAACCTCAATCCTATAGACTATTGAGTAAGTTGTGATCACCATTTGGTTGATCAAAAACAACATACCCAATAAGAGACTATTGAGTAAGTTGTGATCAATGTAAAATAAATCCATAAAACGCAATTAAGATCCATCACTTAAGAATAATCTCTTCTCATAGTGATAAATAAGCAATCACCTTTAGAAATCTCTTATTAAAGCTGTTAGAAAAATAATAGTAGGAAATATAATTGAAGAAGAAGATGGCTTTGAGGCATGTAATCACTTTCTTTAAAGAGATATTGCCCATAGACATATTGGGGTAAATACAAACAATTCTCTTCAAGTATACAACAAAGCCCTTTGTTTATTCATGCAGATTTTTTATAGGCTACTTTTAGAGAGTCTTTATATTTATAGAACTTAAGAGATGACTCTTCATAAGAGTCACGTTCTTTCATGAACATATGATTCTTCATAAGAGTCATGTTCTTTGATATGCCTATGTGAAAGATTTGTTTATAATTTATATTACTCTTGTAAAATTTAGTTTCAAAAGATGCGGTATAATAAATGTGTGAATGAATAAGGCTAAAATACTTAAACTAAACACAAGTGATGGAAACCCAACTTTGAGTTAGTATACTCTCTAATAATACAAGTTCAATGGGTAATAACAAGTTACTTTGTGTTGCTAAAGCACGAGTTTTCATTTTAGAGTCTTGATTCAAGTTTACTGCATACTGTTATGTGAGAAGTTGAGGAGTTGTTAAATGCTTGAAATAACAGGGGGATAGTGATAAACTCTATAGTACAGACTGTTACATGCAGTGGCGTAGCTAGGATTTTTAAGAAGGGTGTCCAAATAATACATAAGTAATTTTTTTTTGATGAATGGATGCATTGAAAAAATAAAAATTGAACTACATAACATTAATATTACTTCTTTTTTTTACGAATAAATGTTCCAAAATTTTAAAAATCAAACTGCATGATATTTAACTTTAATGTTTGTGTTTAATTCAATATAAAGTGAACGAACAAAGCCAAAAAAAAAAGGGAGGGGGGGGGGGAGAGGCATTCACGCTTTCACTAATCTATAGTGATGACAACAATAACGAGACATAAATAATGGAAGCAGAATCAAATGAGGTGTTCTTTTGTTCGCTTTTAGCAGCTTTATAGAAAACGTTTAGAATTTATTTATTAACGTTAAATTAAATAATTACATTTTAAATTTTAATGAAAAGTAATAAAAAGTCAAATTCATTGAAAATTCAATTAGCTACTAAACCTAGATTTCTAATTAAGAATGTAATTTAATTAGCTTAGACAATTATAGAAATAAGTTAATGAATAATAAAATAAGAGTGTTCTATTTAAAATGATTATAAAATACACTTGTGGAGATTCGAACCCGCGCCTTCAAAGTAAGGAGGACAGCCTCACACCGTTGGACCATAGCATCTTGATATGTTCAAGATGTCCAATCTATTAACTTTAACCGTTACCAGTGGCATTTTACTTATATATATGGTATAATTTTTCGACAAAGGATGTCCAATTGGACACCCTTGGGACACTGTAGCTCCGCCCCTGGTTACATGGAGGTCGAATTAATTCTTAATGAAATTAGTAAATGTCTAGAGTAACAGTGACATAGTACCTAATTTCACCTATATGTATATTAAAGTGGTGCCGCTTCAAGCAAGATCTAGAGGATTGGTCTTGTAAATATTCATGAAATCGGGATGAGCACATGGCCATAAACGTGCTAAAGCAAATACTGGGGTTTCTAAACTACAAATAATACTATGTGTGTGATATTTTCGGTTTTGACACATGGAGTTGTGGTTCAAATCTTTTAAGATACCAATTACTTCGTCAGAACTTTAAAGTACTTGCACTAACGAAAAGTTCAAATCTATTAGTATAAGATGCTCTCTGATATGCATGATATTATGAGAAATATTACAAACTAGTGGGGGATTGTTGGATATTTTGTAATATATAGAGGTCTTAAATTGAATAGACGCATTTATTCGTGAAAGAACATGACTGTTATGAAAAGTCATTTGTTCATGAAAGAAGAGCCATCCCTTAAGTTCTATAAATATAAAGATTTTCTAGAAGTAGCCTAAGAAAAATCTGCATGTTTAAACAAAGGGTTTTGTTGTATCCTTGAAGAGAATTGTTTGTATTTACCCCAATATATATATGGGAAATATCTCTCGAAAGAAAGTGATTACACGCCTCAAAGCCATCTTATTCTTCAATTATATTTCCTACTATTATTTTTCTAATGAGTGTTAGTCGTTGTATAACAAATCAGATACCCATATGATCAAAAGCACATATCAGCCAAAAAACTGCATCACCATATGTACCAAACACATAATTAACCAAGCAAACTCCACAACTCGGACTAAATCACAATCACCATGAGATATTACCAGATCTTACAGAATAAACACAGAAACACTGGATCATGATCACTATAAATAAATCTCGAAAAACGAAAAGAAGAAACAAAATTCAGAAAAGGGGCTAAAGAAGAAGAAGTTCAAACTACCTCTCCTGACCAGCAGTATCCCAAATCTGAGCCTTAATAGTCTTATGATCGATTTCTAACGTCCTCGTCTGGAACTCAACACCGATGGTTGCCTTTGAATCCAGACTAAACTCATTCCTCGAAAACCGTGCCAATAACTGCGATTTTCCAACTGCAGAATCTCCGATCAGCACCGCCTTGAACACATAATCTATTTTCTGATTGAAATCTCCTCCATACAATTTTGACATCTTTCTAAACAAAAACTATAACCCGATCGATCAAATTGAAGAAAGATCGGGTTCTTGAACTTCGTAGTGCTTAATTCATAAACTTGGGTTGATCTTTTTCCCCTTCAGAGAACAATCGGAGTAGAGGGTTAGGGTTTAATGGGGAAATGGGGAAGATAATGGAAAGGGTTTATATTGATTTTGACTGAGCAATCAATCAATTGTTGAAAAGGTGGACATAGAGATTCGGGTATTTGTTGGTTGTCAAGGTTGGAGGGAAGGAACCGCGTCCTCCACAATGATCAACGGCTTTGCGCCTCCCCTCTAACTATTTTAAAATTTTCTTTTTCCAACAACTTATTTTGAAGGCATTTTTATTTCCGCAATCCTCATTTGGTCACGAGAATTCTTAACTAGCCAACATTTCTTCGTGCAATATAGTTGGTCTAAACATCAATCTATATAACATACCATTTAAGTGGTATTTTCTCATTACACATGAAGCTTCAAAAACAAGCTTCATTTCTTTCATCTCACACATATACGTTGTGTGACATCATCGTTTATCGTCTTATTCCTTGGATATTATGTATCGCGAGTCTCGTTAATCAATATTATGTCATTTGTAACATATGTTGCGATGCTTCACTTTGGATATGACGTGTCAATTCATCCATCGCCAGGGCAATCAGAAATGAACATAAAGTTTACACCTCATGCAACCCCATTGTGACTGGAAAATATTTTGAGTCTCCTTTCACTATCCTCACTCGGGTCTTGAATCTATCGTACATATCTTAATCACCCTAGCGTGTGACATCAATACACCTCTAGCCTCCAAACATCTTCATGAAACCTTTCTTGAGACTTTCTTATATGCCTTTTTAAGTTAATAAGCACCACATATAAGTCATTTTTTTTCATGCTACACTACTCTACTAGTCTCTTAATCAAGGAAAAATCACCCCATATACACATTTCAGAGACAATATTACGGGTTTTAACCCTACTTTTAAAAAATTCTTGCTTATAACACTTTAATTATGGGTTATAACATATCACTATTTATTTATAAATCAATTAAATTTTACTTTATTAAATAATTAATCTTTTTATAATTTTATATTATTATTAAATTATTTAAATAAATAATACACCATAATTATCTCTTACACAATTATAGGGATTTACATTGATTATTGTTCCTTTTTTACAATTACACGCCAATTCCACCCCCCACACCCCACGCCAATCACACACTCCTAAGCATCATGCCTCTGCTATACAACACGCTGCCACCCCACGTTACCAGTTCATCTTTCTTCTCTTTCAACCATATTATATTGAAACCGTTTTTCAACATGTAACTATTGATTAGGAGAAAATTTTCATCATACAATCAAAAGAAAGGGCGGATTCACAACTCTAAGAATCAAGATTTTAAGATCTTCGACAAAACATGTCGAAGAAATCTGAGCATACTTCTCGAAAGAGCCCTCGATTGGTAGAAGCGACTTCTACTGTTGAAATAGATGCTCTAACCTTCAACATTTTGACTCAAACACCGCCGCCAAACAAGAATGAAAGTCCGGCGAAAAAGGGTGGTACTTCTCAAAGGAAGAAACATGTTACAAAAAAGGGGAAGAAAAGTCAAGCAAAGAAAATTGAAAGTCCTGCAAATCAAAAGGTACAAAAGAGGAAGGGGAAAATGGTAGAACCCCTTTCTAATTCGGACTCAGATTTTGTAAGTGAGAAAAAGTAAAAAAAATCAACAAATGTCGAGTTGGGTCAGTCTTCAAAACCATAAAAAAAAAAAGAGCAACAACGAAGGAGGACTCGGAAATCCCAATATCCAAAAAAGGCAAAAATGTGGTTAGGCTAAATATTGTATTTAATTTATTTTCCAATTGTTCAATTTAGTAGATTTTTTGTTAAAACTGTTATATTATGCATATTATTGTTTGATATGAATTTTGTTTTAATGTTGGCATGAAATTGTTGTGGTTTATGCATACATATGTAAATTAACTGTCGTGGAATTGATATTAAGTTGGGTATTCTATTTATCAAAAATGGCATGACATTAAGGTTTTAATTAGTTGCATTGATTGTATGAAATTGGTATAGAAAATGGTATGATGTATTACTAATATTGGGGTGAAAGTTATTTAAATCTGGTATGAAGTTGGTACACAGTTTAGTAGAAAAACTATTTTTTCAAATTATTCTCATTATATCTATTAATCTGAAACATGAATAATATTGGTAATTAACTGACTTAATATATGATTTATGAAAACGACAGGGACGACATGTTCATCGTCAAAATAAATGATACTGTACTACGTTTTGGGGTTAAGGAATTTGAAGCAGATATTGGTCTCAAATGTGGACCACGCATAGCAAAAGAACATGATTCGGATACCAGCAATTATCTTACACCAAGACTGCAGAGATCAAATTCGAGATAGTTGATTGCAGTGTAGACTCTTTAGTACCACATATTTTTTTTAACTTTTGGACTATATATATATATATATATATATATATATATTTGTATATATATATATATATATATATATATATATATATATATATATATATATATATATATATATATATATATATATATATATATATATATATATATATATATATATATATATATATATATATATATATATATATATATATATATATATATATATATATATATATATATATATATATATATATATATATATATATATATATGTTTTTGCTACAGTTTAAGTATTGGATGATATACAATATGCATTGTTTTCTTTCAGTTAGATACCAACTACATATAAATTACAAATTTGCTCTCATAATTTCAGGATACTAGTTATACACAGACTGCATACCAATTGGATACAAATTACACATTGCCTATAATAATTTCTGGATACCAGTTATATACAAACTGCATACCAATTGAATTCATAAACAGTTTTAGTTTTGATATTAATTGGAAACCAAATGAACCCCAATTTAGAGATCATGAAATAATAATGTCATATGATTGGTATCCAAACTGTATATACTTAGCATCCAATTCATACATGATTGGTATTTTTTACTTCATAATTCAAGACAAAAACTAAAAAAATAAAAAATGTATGAAGTTGGTATCCAACGTGTATAAATACTGGAAGAAATGATTATGACAATGTAAAACAGTGATCACTATATTTTGTACCAACCTAAATTACATCATTTTTATATTTTTTTTCAAGTTGATCTCCGGATGGATACCAAATTAATACTAATTGAAAAATACATTGCCTTAATCAGTGTGGGTTCAGTTTAAAAAATGTATAAAGTTGGTATCTCACGTGTATAAATATTGGAAGAAATGAATCTGACAATGTAAAACAGTTATCATTATTTTGGACTAACCTCAATTACATCTTGTTCTATATTTTTTTGAAGTTGGACACCAGATGAATACCAAATTAATACTCACTGTAAATTACATTACCTAATATCACTATGGATTCAATTGCATACCAAATGAAATACCAAATGCATACCATAATTACCTAATAAATTACTCAATAAACATTTTTGAAAAAAAAATAAAATCACAATCAAAACAAAACATGAGTCTAAAAGACAAAAAAAAAAAAAATTTTTTGTTACAAACAATAAACTATGAGTTTTTTGGCGGAGGGTCATTTGAACATGACTTCCTGTTGTGGCCCTCTCGACGACATGTACTGCAAGTAACTTTAGACCTTTTGAATTTCACATCAGCAAACTCCTTCCAGCGTTCAAGTTGTGGTCTTCCTACCGTTCTTTTTTAACTAGACGACATCAACTTAGGCTCAAAAACATAACTTGGTATATCCCATGTACTCTCGCATGGGAGAGGTTCAACAGGGATCGCATATGCATCTTCAAAATTCTTCAAGCTATATTAAAAAATCACAGTCAGTCTTACATAACACAAAAGGAAAAATAAATTTGTTGTATTTATATTCAAATTTCATACCAACCTAATACTAATTTCATACAAAACAGCATACTTCTCGTACACATTTTTACACAATAATCATTACTTATTCATACCAATATCATGCCAAATACAATATCGAATTAATTCCAACCTATAAATATTAATTATAATTTCATACAAAAAAATAGTATACAGAATTATACTTTTAAACAGTATACCAAATTCATTTCATTATTATTATCAAATTACATTCAAATCAGTATTCATACCTTAAAAAACACATTTCATACATTTATTTTGGCACACATTTCATAAATTTATAGCGATAACATTGTTACTATTTCATACACTATCATTTATCAAGAAAATAGTATACTCAAATCATTCAAATAAAAATTCAAAATCGCAAACATCCATGGTATAAACAATATACAAATTACAAAAAACAATATACAAAAATTTCATACCAATGTTTATTTAAGTTTCACAAAAATTATTATGTCATATGAACAAAAGAATGTTCATATAAAAAACATTACAATTTAAATCTACTGTACACAAACAAAATCAGCAAAATTTACTTTACAGTTTCATTGTTTTTTTTTTAGGTTTCATTAATATAAAAATAAAATTAAAAAAATCGCAAAGAATACTAACCAGAATGATCCCATCAACCACCATGTTTTGTTAATATCGATAAGAAGCTGTCCATTAAATTAAAATGAAGATTATTGAACCAAAAATATTTGTAACTAGTCGTGAATGACGACAATTACAAAAAAAAATCGCGGAGAGAGAATGTTTAAACAAACGAAGAAAATCTACTTTTTGAAATACTTTTAACTGATTTGAGTAAAAAAAGGAAAATAAATATTCCCATTTTGTTTTGAATCTCCTAAATTTATGGCAATTAATAATTCTCATTAATGTATTCAAATTTATTATTACAACTATTTCCGTTTTTTACCTTCTTTTTTTTTTAAACGATTTTTACTATTATTTTAAAACAAAATATGCTTTTTAAAATACTTTTAAATGATTTGAGTAAAAAAAGGAAAACAAATATTCCTATTTTGTTTTGAATCTCCTATATTTATGACAATTAATAATTATCATTAATGTATTCAAATTTATTATTGCAACTATTTCCATTTTTTACTATTTATTATTTTTAATAAAACGATTTTTACTATTTTATTAAAAAATTTTTTTTAATAAAATGTTATAACCTGAAATTTTTTATTGTTACAACTTGAAAGAATTATTATACTGTCATAACTTGAAATTATTTTTGAAATTATTAGTCTTACATACGTCATTTATAAAATTTTCACCTTAATCAAATAGATGGCATATGTAGTAAATAAACATGGCATAAAACTGAATTGGTTCTAAACATAGAGACTCTTTCATCATGTTCATCACTGTAAATATAAGAAATGAAAAATAACTATATCTTAGTGATTCAGACCTAATATAAATATAAATCTCCATCGCTGAATATGATGAGTCCCATTTAAAAAATCTTGACAAAATTATGAAATAGCTAGACTCAAGTTAATATTTCATCAGAAAGACAAAGCGGTTCGTATTCATAATTATGATGGTTAAACTGATAACTAAGTAATAATATTGAAAGAAGAAGGTGGCTGACGATATATAATGATTTTTTTTTTTGAGAAAAGACATAAAGTGATCACCGAAATTGTCCCAAATTTTCAAAAAGACACTTTAACTTTGCAACCGTCCTATTACCCCACTAAATAATTATGAACTAATATTATTATATTATTTTTCGATCAATCCCAAATTTTAAGAAGCAAGTGTGTTCACACACCAATTATTACATGACACGTGTTACATTAATTAAAAATATAAAAAAAATCATTTTAAATTTTTTTTCTCTCTCTCTCCCCCTCCCTCCCTCTCTCACTTTCACTCTTAATTTTGATTTCATCTTAAATTCCACTTTATCTGCCACCCCCACTTTCAAGTTGATCCATTCCTCCATTTTCTTTCTTTTTCTTCACCTCCCACCCTCACCCCACTCCCACATCAAGTTGAACCCATCTCCCCTTTTTTTCTTCTTCTTCTTCTCCAATCCAATTCCTTATTTCGATGATTTTTTTTATTTGAATTATTGATAACAAAACTAATTATTTTTCTAAGAAAATTTAAAATTTTGAAGGTATCATTAATTACTCATTTTCATATAACTTCAAAAAATTAGAAATGATAATTTTAAAAGAACCAATGAATTCCCCGACAATTGAAAGAACTTGATTGAAATCAGATAAAAAAAACTATATGATACCTCCTAATCATCTTGAAATCTAACGGATTTATCAAATTGTTCTAAATGTCAAAAAAAAAAATTAGGTAAAGTTTTAAAATTAAAGAGAGTAAAACTAATAGTAGTAAAAAAAGGAAGGTGAAGTTGTGGTAAAAGCGATGACATTGAAAGTGAGAATTCAATGGAGATGACAATGAATTTTTGAAGAAGAAAGAAGAAAGAAAGAGAAACAATAATAAGGAAAAAAAGTTAAAATAACAAAAAAAATATTTTATAATAAAATACTTGTAAAAATAAAATCATATTAGTTATTTTAGGTTGCTCACTCTCTTTGCACTCTCTATGTAAGGTGGACAAAAAATGATGTAATAATATAAGTTCAAGATTATTTAGTGGGGTAATAGGACGCCCTCATAGTTAAAGTGTTTTTTTGAAAAATCGGGACAAATTCAGGTGCCACTTTATGTTTTTTTTTTCTTTTTAAAACGATATATAATAATAATTGATGATTTTGAATGTGGGTAGTTATTGATCTTTGTAATGATAGTTGATTGTAAATGATGTAATTAATTACAATGATAATTAATTAAATAATTTACGATATAGACAATAGTAAGTGTAAATGGTGGTACTTTATAATGACCTTGTTGAACTATGAAAATAGATGAGTAGTAATGAAGTGCCATTTTTTAAAAAGAAATTCTTAAATAACCATCTCAATGATGTTAAATTTTATTTAAAATAGTAACCATGAATCTATTTAGACATATCATTATTGTAAAATAAAAAGAACAAATCTCATTCTAAATAAGTGTGAGATTCTTCGGACGTCCGGGGGTATTTCGGTCAATGTCACTTTGGTTGTCTGGGGTATTTTAGGTATTTCATAGTCTTTTCCATTGAAAATCTCAAGTGTGTTCTGCATCTGCAATGCTACTTTGCCGACTCTCTTGTTCTTCCCATGCTCAAGCTCTCTGGTCTCCTTCTCATATTCCATTTTCATCTCTGGTTGTAATCAGGTGTTCGTTTTTTCGTCTATTCTTTCGCGATAATTGTTTTCTCCTATTAATTTCTCTTATTGCACTTGTTTGTGGGTAAATTTTTACCTGAGTATGTTTATGTGGCCTTCACATATATATCTATATATAAATTGATACTCCAACTACTGATTTAGATGATTATTGTTTGGTGACTCTTCTGATGTATTTTGCTTTAGAAAATCGCTGATGGAAATACCCTAATGGTGTTTTCTTAGTATTATCTTTTGGTACAAACTAATTACAGAAGTAGTCCTGTGTTGGAGAAAACCTGAGGCAATAGTTCTTCGGCTAACTGTTGGTATGTGTCAACTTATGGTATTTGGTGATTTCTCAAGCGTAAGTTTTTCCCAGGAAGAAATATCATTTTGCTTGAGATAATCGTTGCACCACCCTCTCCGGACCCCACTTGTGAAATTACACTTGATACATGGTTGTTAGTTGAGGTAATCCTTGATTCTTCTGTAGGAAATTATCCTTATTAGCTCTATTATATCTTAATCACCAACTTCGTTTCTAAGGGATTGTGAAACTTTGGTTATATTTAGAGAGGAAACCCTTCACTTCTTTTCCAGTGCATGTGTTCCTCCATTAGATCCATGTCAGGAATATCTGGCTTGAATCCTACCCCATTTTCCGTTATATGATGAGGACCTGCTTTTACACCATTCAATATATTGTTTTCAGTTGGCTCTAGTCCATATAAGCACAACGTTAACTATTTTTGACATAGGATTGTTCTCAATTTCTTGACATGGGATTATCTTGGACGTTTACCGATTCTGTCTCAAGGAATCAAGAGTACTACATTAGAGTATATATTTAACTTGACATTAGGATTTTTAGATTTGAGATAATTTCCAACACCAGTATTCCCATGATAAATATGTCAACATTACCTAGAGTTTCTTCCCATATTTCAGGGCCAATTGTGTCAAAATGAAGCTGTTTTCGATATGAAGCAATTGAGAATTCTGTAGTAAAACAGAGAATATGTTAATTAAGTTTCTTAAAATTACCTGAGTGTTTACATGGTTGGAAAATTGTTGAAGCATGAAAACATTAGGTGTAGATTCCAAAAGTTCATAAGTCTTCTTAATAGTGCCTTCCATCTTTTGTTGGATCGATGAGGATTAAATCGGCTCCAAATGCTCTCCTCTCCATGCTCGTGTACAAAGGCATTGTCAAAACCATTTTGTAGCCTTTCATTGCTGCCATAAATGCCATACTGATCCCCATATTTCCTGATGTTTGCTCAATCAATGTCCTCTAATTATAAATAATAATCAACAAACATATTAGAGATCAAAATAAATGTGTGCTGAATCTGTTGCCATTGTTTTGTTTTAATTTTCAGATATATTAGATTTTAAGACCAAGCTAAACAATTTTCAAACTACACACAAGTAATTACTTGTGAAAATTTCTCCTTCGTTGCAGACTGGTGCAGTACCTTTTACTTTTTTGTTTTCTATCATGTTATGAAGATTATACATTTTTATTCATGTATGAATAGAAGACTTTTTACTGACTGAATATATAAGTTTATTCTGCATATTTTTTCTATTTACTCATAAGTAGATAGTTTGCCTTTACTTGAGCTGTTTAGTTTACTTTATTGGCCAATTCGCCTTCATCAGATTATTTGTTTAGTAGCTTTTATATGTCTTTACTTTAGGACTCTGGCTGATGATTGATTCCTTTATATAATTGAGGTTTACAAGTGTTAAGTTAGGTAACAGTGCAATCTTTTTATGTTGTTGTTTTGTATAAGATGGCTGAGGTTTGGTTATTCGGATAAGCTTAAGTTTAATTGGAATTTGGCCAAGAGGAATGGACAATTAATCATCTCCCGTCTCTTTAATCTGAGTTTGAAGTATGGAGGATAAAACAAATTCGCCATGCCACGGATTGTTCTCTAGGCGATTATCAGCAATGTACTGCAAAAGAAAGTAGGCCATGAAATAGAAGTGCTGAAAATGACTGATACAAAGAAGGGTCTAAGACCTCAAGATCTTGGGTTAAAATCTTTCTAGAAGATTGATAGTCAGTATGAACATTTTGGAATGTGGAGGTCTTGGATAGTACATCCGGAATGCTGTCAAATGCAAATCTAGAACCTTTTTTTGCAAAAATTTTGGTTTGGAGTTACGTTATGAAGTGTTGCTCCAGGAAAGCCATTTAAAGAGGGATATGCTTTCCTGTCAAGTGAAAACACCTTGCTGCTTGCCTAGAAAAAGAAATATTTTAGAAGCAATTTTGTACTAAATAAACTGGAAATGGTAAAGTTATAAGACACTTAGATTTAATTTATACTTTTACTTCTCTGTGTCTCAAACTCTTGGTTATGTTGTAAAGTGTCCATGTTTGCTTCTTAAGTTAGATGCATTATGTCAACTCATGTGCATGGTTCATTTGATTTGTTACTTTGTTTTCTAAGTGATTTTAATTGAAGAAAATCTTGAGAAATTCTAACGGCTAAACAACCAATGATGTAGGACACGGGCCCGTGCCTTGCACGGGGACACATCATCTAGTATACTTAATAATTAAGAGCTATATAATAAATATTTAGACTGAAAATAATAAATTTAATTAATAACTGAAACTAGAAAATCTAAATTAAGACATTCATTAAGTACGTAGAAATATGCTGATCTAAATACAATATTAAGGTGTTATATTAATATCTGAATTTTAAACAATTAAGTTCATCGTTTTTTTTTTGTTGAAACTCAGAAAAATATAGCCGATCGACAGTGGCTCCAAGGCAGAAATCCAGCCCCCCAAAAAGGTCGTCGGTGGCTTCCCTTGCCACTCTCCGACTGCTTGCGGTGGAATCTTGCTATTTAGGGCTTTCCATTACAGGTAATTTACAGGTCTCTTTGTTCTGTAATGTTTGTTTCTTCCCTGTGTGAATTCAATTTTGACTAATTTTTGGTTGTCTCTTTACATTCTTCAAGATTTTTACTTTGAAGCTTATCAATTCCTAGCCATCTGTGTACCTTCTTCAAAGATTTCCTTAACAGATTTCGAAATTTTAGCTTGTCCTTTCAAGTCAGGTTTTGAGCTTGTTTACCCTAATGGATATTTCATGATTTTTGGTTATTTGTGTGCTTTGGCTATTGTTTGCTGTGATTTCAGCTGATATTATTAAATTTTTTTATCATTTTCATCATCTATTGGATAATTGGTGTTTGATTATGACTGGGATTTGGGCGTTTGTGTGTTGAGGCTGTGGGTCTGGGCATTTGTGTGCTGAGGCAGATGCTCAAAATCAAAAGGAGGAGGGAGAGTTGCCTTTTGTTCTTTGTCATTTTGATTTTCCCTTTTTGGTTTGTCTGGTTATAGCTAATCTGTATATAGGGGAAAACATCAAGCTTTGAGGGATGTTGCTATGAATCTACTTGTTTGTTAATGTAAATAATTTGAAGGTGGTGCATGTGGATGTTGTTGCTTTTCGAAAATAAGGTTTTATGTCATTTAGCTTTATCCATGTTCATCTAGTTTATTGTCTAGCATGCCATTGGTCTTAGCCTTTAACTTAGGAGGATTTGAAGAGAATATAGGATTGTGGATAAGCCTATTCCTTCTTCTTTTGTGTTGTACTTTTTGCCTTCTTTTCCTTTGTTCTGCACTTCAAAGTCAAGTTGCATCTTGTTCATTTAGACACTACAACCTTGGTAAATTGAAATAATTTAGTACTCCCTCTATTTATTTGATGCGCCATATTTTTTTAGCATGTTTAAAGAAGAATGCTATTCATATGTATTTATAGAACAGATTTATCTGCTTATGTATCCAGTTTGTCACTTGCTTACTTCTACTCTGCTTGTTCTCATTCACTTGTTTCCCCCTTTCTAATGTTTAGATCAATGGGAAATACTTTTATTTTTTCTAGAATAAAAATAGGAAGATTGACTACTTTGGTCAAAAGAAAGAGGAAGAGTCATTCCAGAGCCGAACCTGACTTATTGATGATGAATTTAAGACCATGGGAATTGGAAATAAAATATGCTTTTCATGTCGATTCCACCCATCTATTGATAACATTTGGATTATTTACGCTGATACCCCATGCCTAACAGTCTGAGGGCCTGGTTGCTGGACAATGGGTTTACCATACTGCATTTTCTGGTTTTATAGTTTACACTCCTTATTTGACTTGAGGTTCAAGAACCGAGGAGAATGAGGAAAAATTCAAAGAAGAAATTGATAGTGACTAATGTTTAATAAAATATGCTATTGTATCTTCATTGTATACTGTTTGTAGTAGTCCTTGTCGTAATATTAACATTTTCGTAGTTTCTTCTTTTCAATTTAGGATGATTAAAATCAAAGACAAGCTAGCATAGTTATCATTTCTTTGTCATAATATTATCATTTCCTTAGTTTCTGCTTTTCAGCAGATTCATTGCCTCTGATGTCTATTCATGACAATAGTTAAAATTGGTTGCACTAATGCCCATCTTGAAGTAAATTCCCTTTAATTATTATCCTTTTGGTTCTCTTCAGAACATAGAGAGGAGTATTGTTCTTTGTGCTTTTTATTGGTTTCTTATAGTTGTAGTTTTCTTAATTTCTATCTTAACTGATTTTAGACAGATGGAAACTACAATGCTAAGCCAGGAGATGCTGATTTATGTAGCAGCAGTTAATATCATACAACTTTGTTATAGACCTTAATCATGCAGATCTAGTTAGACCTATTAAGTGATTGTAAAATAAAAGGCACACATAATGTTTAAGATCTAAATGAATTTTATTGGAGAGAGAAGGAACATTAGATATGAATATTAATCGTTTAGATCTTAAACATTATGTGTGTTTTCTAATGCTCCTATCTAATGTTCCTTCTCTCTCCTGGGAACAGTGGGTGATTATTGGAGTTTTTCAAGTTTCCACTCACAAAACGTGAATTTGTTCTCATGTAAATATCCCTTTTTATCTTAACTTCAAGTATTTCTTTCTTTTTTTTCCTTTCAAATCTCAACTAAATTATGTTCAATCCTGTTTAAAATGGTTTATGGGGTTTGTGTGTGCGTGTGTGTGTGGGGGGGGGGGGGGTGTTCTCACAAAAAATACCAATGACAAGATGGGAACCAAGGTTAGAACAAGGATAAAGATACAGGTTGGAAAGACTGGAGAGATAAAGAGATGGAAAAAGATAGATATGTGCCTTCCCATGATCATCCATGCCGAAAAGAACCGGTTGGTCTATAAGGAAGCCGAACTAAAGACATGCTTGTAAGAATCTATAACAAGGTTGAAGGGCTCGATAACTCTAAACACAGCTATCAAAATTTCTAACAGTGATTCAGCTTCAGCCAGAAATTGATCTTCAATGTCAGGAGAAGTTCAGATGAGTTCAGAAAAGCAACCACGAAGAGGAGTGTCATGCACCACTTACTTCGATGCACTCTGGTTCTGCTACTGTAAGTTGAATTTCTTTAGCTTTATTCATTTGTTGGCTGTAATTTTGAAAAGGATTTATATGCTCTAATCCATCAAATCTCCTGGTCATTTAGACCCTCTTAAGGATGCCTAAAGTTTGATGGTTTGTTGTATGTGGAATCTTGCGTCTTCTTCCTAGCGTTGAAACTGAAAATGTGTGTAGGCCGAAAAAATGAATGCAGTTAATTTCTATTTCCTCTTACTTCTATAGCTACTTCAGATTGAGTTTCTTTCTTTACCGAAAATGAGTGCAGATTATCATTAACGTTCGTCAAACACTGTGCAGGCTAGTTATTTCAATTGGGTTCATTCTTGTGATAAGGATTGAATCTGACTTTTTTTGTGTGTGTACTACTGTACTTAATGATATTCTCTTATGCTATGCATCTTTATTTTGTGTAACCTGATTTTTATACTTTCACATGTTTTATTTGCCAGTATGCCTAATCAAATCATCATTTTTTTCTCTTCATAGTCAAACTACGTTTAGGGTGCAGGGGTTTCTGCTTAAGGTATCAAAATTCATGTAATCATTATTTAATAATAGCAACCAAATGGCACATTTGGAGAACGTAATTGTTAGGCATCAGTTTTATGCTTTTGGTATTTACTGTAGTTTGTATGTGAGGATTCTTTTTTTTTTGACAAAGTATGTGAGGATTCAATTTGTCATGAACATTGTTTTGAGATGCCAATATCCAGTAATCCTTGTTTAGAAATACAATTGTCAGCTGACATGTTTCTAATTTGTCACTGCGAGCTATTGCATAGGAGCGGGGGTTTTACCCTGTGCGCACCCAAAGGGTAGCGGCTGCGGGTTTCCCTTGTCATAAAAAAAAAAAAAAAAATTTCTAATTTGTCACTACAAGAAACAAATTACTGTGTGAATGATATATAGACATAGTGGTTGTTGTGTGGATGATAGGCAGATCTTGCCAGTCCACCTGGTCATTTGAAGCTGGTTGCATCATGGCTCTCAAGAATCTTTGACAGTGTACCAATAATTTTCTCCTACTTGCTCAAAAACCCACAGGAAAAGGGTTAGGCTCCTATCCATAGCATGAGTAATTAAAGCAAGTGAACAATTTGAAATCCGAGCTATATTTGTGCAAGAGGTCTTTGCTAGTTGTTGATTTTGAAAGAGAAAAAGATCTTCAGGTTCTTTGGGATAAAAATACGAAGTACTTCCACAGAATAGCCACAACACATAAAAGGTTTAATTCCATTGACAACTTGACAGTGGGTGACAATAATATCAGTGATTCAGTAGAAATTAAGGAGACCATACAAAGCTTTTATCAGAATCTTTACAAGGAATCTGAAGTGTGGAGACCAGAATTGCTGCTTGACAACCCTACATGTTTAACTGAAGAAGAACAAGAGTGTTTACAGAGTGTGTAGAGACAGAAATACTGGACAGTATCAAGCTGTGTGCAATGGAAAAATCTCCTGGGCCGGATGGCTTCCCAATGTCTTTTTATCTTGCTTTTTGGGATCTGCTATAAGAGGATATTAAGAATACTTTACATGACTTTCATGTTAATGAAAGGACTGAGAAAAGTTTCAATGCAACTTATGTAGCTCTCATTCCTAAGAAAGCAGGGGCATCAGAACTGAAGGATTTTAGACCAATAAGTCTGATCACTGGCATATACAAGGTGATAGCAATGCTATTGACTGAAAGGCTGAAAAAAGTGGTGGACAGGCTAGTCAACAAGCATCAAATGGCATTCATTAAAGGGAGGCAGATTATGGATGCTGCCCTCATTGCTAGTGAGTGTGTGAACTCTAGAATGAAAGGAGATAAACCTAGTGTCATGTGTAAGCTAGACATTGAAAAGGCATATGACCATGTTAATTGGAATTTCTTGATGAGTATACTCAGACAAATGGGATTTGGAGAAAAATGGTTGGGCTGGATCAATTTTTGCATCACTACAGTCAAATTTTCTGTTTTGGTGAATGGAGAACCAGTTGGCTTTTTCCCATCCGGTAGGGGTCTTAGACAAGGAAATCCTCTATCCCCATTTCTTTTTGTGCTGGCAATGGAAGGATTTGATAGTATGATGAGGAGAGCAATTCAACACAAAAGGATCAATGGCTTTCAAATAGGAGGTGTTAGAGGTCAATACAAGGAAATATGTCATCTACTTTATGCAGATGATACAGTGATTTTTTGTGAACCTACTGAGGAACAGATAAGCCACATTAGATTGTTACTTCTGTTCTTTGAATCCACTTCTGGCCTGAAAGTAAATTGGCGAAAGAGTAATCTTTTTCCAATTAAGGAGGTGCTAAACATCCAGAGCTTGGCAGATATACTAGGATGCAAAGTGGAACATCTGCCTACAGTTTACTTGGGCATTCCTCTTGGTTACCAGTATGAAGAGATAGTTATATGGGATGGCATAATAGAGAAGGCTGAAAAAAGATTGACACGGTGGAAGACTCAATACTTATCAATAGGAGGAAGGCTCACTCTCATAAAATCAGTCCTTGATTCTCTACCTACTTATGTAATGTCCTTGTTCCCCCTTCCTAAGAAGGTTTTGAAGAAACTGGACAAACTTAGAAGGAATTTCCTTTGGCTTGGTTGTAAGGAGAACAATGGATACAACCTGGTGAAATGGGATACTACACTGAACAATAGGTACTTGGGAGGTTTGGGTATCTGAAACCTAAAGAAACAAAATGATAGCCTTTTGATGAAATGACTCTGGAGATATAATGATGGAAAACAGGCTTAATGGAAGGATGTAATTAAGTGCAAATACGGTGAGAACAACCCTTGGTGCAGTAATGAAAGCTCTTTACCTTATGGGGTTGGGGTATGGAGAACAATACGAGTCTTTGGCCAATGATAAAAGAGAACACAATAATTAAAGTGGGAGATGGGAGAAAACAAAGTTTTGGGAAGATGCATGGAACAACCAGAGCCCTCTGAAAGATATTTTTTCGGACCTGTTCACCATTTGTAACAACCCTGAAGCAACTGTCAAAGAGTGTTGGACTGAACAGGGATGGGATCTATCTCTTAGGAGATTCTTGAATGACTGGGAAGTGGACAGAGTGGCCAACCTACTCCATGAAATAGGGGACTTCACGGGAACTACTTCAGCCCCAGATTCTATGAGATGGAAGCACAAAAAGGATGGAAATTTCACTGTTAAAAGGGTCTATGAAACAGTTAATACACAACAAAACAGAAAACAACAAGGTTTATGGGAAAATGTCTGGAAAAACATCGCACCAACAAAAAAAAAATGTTTCACATAGTTGGTTGTCAGAAAAGCTTGCTTGGCACGAGGTTTTGAAGAAAAAAACGGAGAATTGTAGTATCTACATGTCAACTTTTTGGGGAAATTGATGAGACAAATAGTCATCTTTTCTTGCGCTGTAAATTCACTGCTCAGTTGTGGAATTTATTTTTTACTCCCACAGACACAAAATGAACCATGCCTGAGCACACTGCAGATCTACTCAGCTGCTGGATTAGATGAGGTGAAAGCAAGAGCCAGAAGAGATGGTGGAAAATCATTCCACATTGCATCTGGTGGACTGTGTGGAGTAGAGAAATAGCAGACGTTTTGAAGATAAGTCCAATTCCATTCATAGAGTTAGATGGAATTGTATTGTATCTTTATTCTTTTGGTGTAAACAAAGAAATATAGAGGAATTAGAGCTTGTAGACATGTTAGGCTCCCTGTAAGTAGTTTCTCCCTTTCTCTCGTTTTTTGTTTGTTTTGTTCCTCTTTTGAAGGTCTCCAGCATATCCTTAATGCTGAGGAATACAACATTACCAGTTTCAAAAAAAAAAAAAAACACAGAAGGTTGAACAAGACTCTTTCTAAAGTATGAGTTTGAAGGAGGATCTCCCTTTTTGTTGGTGGAATGGAACTGGTGCCCTATCCCAGCTCAATAACGGAATTTATTTTCTATTCTGCCAAGCTGAAGTCTATGGCACGGGATAGCACTTGGACCAGCCTTTCAGATGTAGTAATATGGGTCTTGAGGAGTGTCTGTGTGCATGCCAAACTTATGAAAGCAATAGGCTACAGGTTGCAATGAGCCAAAGGCTATTAAATCTAGTGCTGCAACTGACATTAGTTTTTTTTGTTTTGTTTTTTTGATAGGGATAAAGAAAAGAAAGGCGAAGCTCATATCATTTCAACTAGAAATGACTTACAAGTAGTGACCAGATTCTAGATATTGCATCACAATCATTTCTTTTGCAGATTGAATGGGGTTTCACTTTAGAACCTATGAATTTACTGTGCAACAAGTAGGTTTTCTACTTTAGAACCTTTAGAGTGCAACAATCAACCTGATCTTGTGCCATGTCAGAACAAGAAATATCCAACTTTTTTATCCAATGAAACCCCGAACTGATTGGTTGGAGTTGTGATTCAAAGTAACCCACTTAGAGCCCGCTTGGCTTAACTTAAAAAAAGTAGTTTTTAGGAAGTCGAACTTTAGAGTAACTTTTAAGTTAAAAAGTGAAAAGTAGGGGAGTACCTACTTTTAACTTTTAACTTTTAACTTTTTAAAAGTCATTTTAAGCTTATTTCAAGTTATTTTTAACTTTGCCAAACACTCCAAAAAGCTAAAAATGACTTACAAGTAGTGACCAACTTTTAAGCCAATCCAAATAGGCTGTTACTTTTGTTTGAAAAATGGGAAAACGAACCTGAATCAAAGGCTTTCCAACAAAAGCTCACTTGTAATAAACTTGAAGTCAATATCTAATACACTATGTAATCCATTTATATATTTGACGATGGAAGGAGAAAGAGAGGATGGACAGATGACCAAACAATAGCAGAATTTCACTTGATCATCCTTTCAGTTGAAAACATTCTTGAATCCCATTTTTTGACACCTTGCGATGAATAGTTGGAAAATTACTGTTTGTAACACATGATTGCCTTGAACAACGATTTCGTAATTGATTAAACAAATGGTAGACCCAGGAGGCTAGTGAATTGCTTATGAAAATATGTTAGTAGTCTTGATACTAACAAATGTGAGACTGCTCTTGGGGTTGTCAGACGAGAGCTTTGCAAGCATAGATTCTTCAAGGATCTAGACTGCTGTTTAGCTAAGCCGGGGTCTTCAAAAGACAAGTGTTGCACTGATCCTTGCCTTTAGTAATCTTAGTTAATCCGCTACAACTGAGGGGAACTATTAAACACAATAGGGTTGTACTGTACTAGTAACTTGCTGTATCTTAAGTTATGTGAGTCTTGCTCTTGATTTCTGATGACACTTATTACATAGTTTGCTACTATTTTCACTCCCAACAACTTCTTTTCTATTTGTTCTTTTTTCGTCCTTGTTTAGGATTGAAATTCGTGGAAGCTGATGATTTATTTGAGAGACATGCATTTAGACGTTTTCAATAACAAAATGATTCATTTACATGCTGAGAAAGAAACACAATTCTAAACTGAAAAAGAAGGCTGATCACCATACATTCTGTTATGTTGCTGTTGTTAATAAATAAGTTTTGGTTGCAATGTCTGTATGAATTTATGAACAAGTCCAAAGTTGATATCAGTGGGACTTATATGAGATCTGTTTGTCTTCTGTTGTTACATGCACTTTCTTCTGTGAGAATTAGTTTAGGCTGATGTGTAATTATGTTGTGGCAGCTCCAGTCCATCAGATGCAGCAATACTATAGACTTGGTGCCCTTGATAATTGTAGTAAGAAATGGAGTGGTCTTGTTGATTGTCTGACTTTGAAAACCAAAAGGTCTTCTGAAGTGGAGGTACAGTGTTCTCTGGCATCATAGTCTGGACTGTTCATGATGTTCTTTTTTCGCCTGAGTTATTCAAATATGCGAATAAAAATATATTTTACAAGTTAATAAACCTTTTGTTGCTTGTAAGATTACTTAAAATCATAGATTTGTGAGGATGAGGAATATAATTTTATTGTTTAGACATTCTAGCAATTGATCTGAGTCTCTCCAAATTATCAACTCTTTGATTAGAATAATTGTTGCTATAATAGCAGAAGGAGGAGGTATACTAACACAAAACTTCTCAACTGGGGGAGGTCTTGGATGCAAGTTTTGCTGATGTGCAACTTTCCTTTTTTGCATTTTATGTTGTCGAAAACAGTTTTAATTTGTTGATAGTTCCATTTAAATGCTCAAATTCTGGGGATTGACAGTAAAGGAGTTCTTTTAATGAGATTAAACTAGAGGGTACATTTTAGGTATTTCACAAACTAGGAGAAGGTTCATTTAATTTTGCCAAACCAGAGGTAATGCCTCACCTAGTCACCCCTCACCTACAATTGTTGTGCCTCAACCCATCCAAATTTTCGAGTATGACTGATAAATTAATTGTGATTTCATTTGTCAACCACATTCTTGAGTTGCTGACTAAGGCAGTTATGCTATGGTATTTGCTTCTAATGAGGTTGCTGGGCTAGCAATTTCTCTTTTTGGATGGACGCTTCTCTGGAGATGTTATTATAGATGCAGAGGCTTTTTTTCTTAATCAATAAATACGAAATTTATCATGTGGTAATTTTGTTAGTTTTAAGTTTTATACAGAGTCAGTGCATGCAATTTTTTACACCATTAGGTCATCTAATGGATATTTATAGGTAAGCCTCCTTAAAATGTGGGACTTGAAATTTTAATAATGGGATACATTACCTGCTACAACAAGTAAAGATGATCTGATAGTGTAACAAATACTCACACTGACGGTGTTCTTCCCTATATATGCTCGTGAAGTCACTCCTGCTTTCTGTATTATTTTGTTGATTTTGTTTTTCATACTCACCATTAGATCATGTGAAGCAGGAAATTTTAGAAGCACGCGAGAAAGAGAAGCCTCAGCTGTGGTCAACACGAACCCCTGAAGAAGCCGCGGCTTATTGGAACGGACTCTTTGACCATCTAAATGAAGAGTAAAATTCTAAGACCTTTTCATCAGACATTTGCCCAATCAATACGAGAAAGTTTATCATATCATTTGAAATAATCTTCTCCCCAATGATGCTTGTTTTAAACATGTTATAGAGCACATGGTTATCAAAGTGTGTGTTTCTGAAGAGGCACCAGTTTAGGAATGTTTAGAATAGGAACATTGTGTTGGAAAATTCTCTTTTTCTTTGAGTGATAGAAGCAGCATGAACAAATTCTAACGTTGTGTTAAAGGACGGAGAAAGCCGACCTTCTGATTCAGATTCAGATGAATATGGAGCTTATCATTGCAATATAAAGAGATGGAACAAAACATTGTTCATCTTTCTTTAATGTTGGTTTAGTGCCTGTACATGGTGATTCTGCTAAGGTACATGTCTTGCATGGTTTTCATATGGTCTCGATGGTCAACTTCGTTGGATCATGTGGTGCCCACATTAGCCGATAACCTAGATCACCCGACGATGCAAGAAAAACAGGTTAGTCATGGATAGTAACTTTGACGACAGACACTGTTTGCTTGAGTGTGAAAGAGACTAGAAAATGTGCTTCCAGTGTTGCTGTGAATGGTTATAGCAATGGAAGGTCCTTTAAATATAGTAGTCCCCATTTCAACAATGAGGATTTTTGCTATATTATATCCTTGTTTAGACTTGAAACCCGGTGTCCAGTAAACGATACAACAATGGAAGATCTTAAGATGATGAGTCCAGAACCTAAATAATGTGGGGGAAAAAGCTGTAACGAAACTACCTATATAGCTCTCGAATTTTATGCACTATATATGAATTGCTTGACATCAAAAGTTAAAAGTTCGTTTACATTTTATTTTTTTAATAGTAGATGACACAGAAAATTCATGTGTTATGCATCAATCTCATTTACATAGAGCATCTTTAATTTTTGCTAGCTATAGTCTCTTTAATTAACACCTTTGAGAGTACAAAACTACTTACATGTTATGTTTGACAAAGCATCACACATAGCTTCTAGGGAGGACCACTATTTATGACATAGTAGAACATTACAAAATATTTAATGTCTAGCTGTTTGACAATTAGCTTAAGAATTCTGGATTAAAGTTTTAAAAAAACATGTTTGATCTTTGTTTCTAAAATTTTCCCTGGATGAGTTCACTCTTTTACGAGCAGCATATATACCTGATGTGATCTCGCAAAAGTGAGGTCTGAGAAGGATGGTGCTAACACAAACATATTTCTTCTACTTTACGAAGGTAGATAGATTGCTTTTGATAAATACGAGCAACACATTCTTTAAATTTAATACTATAGAGTAAAGACATACTGTTGAATGATTGTTTCAACCCTGTGCCAATCTTGAAAAATGATCTTTCTCATAGTTGAAATGGACCATTGAAAAAGTCAAAGCATTATCACATTTTAATTTGAAGTGAAGTGAGTAAAATGTGAATGCTTTTACCTGACATAATTGAAGGGCCTAACAATTTCGAAAATCCTTATTATTAAATTTAGCAGCAAAGGCAATCAATAGAAAAGAAAAAAATGTATGTTCTCATTGCAAAAGTAGCCCCATGGCAAAGTCAAGAAGTTCAAGTCTTGTACCATTTGCCTTACAATTTATTAGGTGTAAATTAATGGTAGTGGGTGAGTTGACTAAATTTTAAATAAATTTTTTCTTGTCGTAAATGCTTCTTTTATTATTCTGTCTCAAATTATTCATCGATGATTTTTAAAAATAGTCATAGTACATGTCTTAATTCATTTCATTTTTTGTTCTTTCTATTTTCAAAATAGATGCAATGCCTACTTAGCGGTAAGCCGGTAACCTTATCACCCCTTGTGATTCCTAATTTTAAGTAAAATTAAAATAAGTGTTTGAATTCATGATAGTTGATACAATCAAATTTTATAAGGGTTATTTATTATGACAATATTTTACTATAACAATTTAATTTTCTTTATAATCAAATTTTTATGTTATATTTCTACAATAATATTCTACTTATAACAGAAATGTCATTCATTATATAAAATTGTTCCATTTTAAAAATCACACTTAAATATTATGTAATAATAATTTATAAGAATTTGATATAAAAATAATTCACAAATATATACTTTGCCTTACGTAAATTGCTTAATAGCCGACATATTAAAGACTTCCATGGTGAAAGTATAACTCCATGAACCACATAGGAGAGGTAACCCGCACTAGACAAGCTCGGTGCAACGAGCTCGATTCAGAAGGCAAACCCCTTGCTTTTGCTGGCAAGGGGTTTCGAACTTGAGACCTCTAATATGGAAGTCTCAAGCCCAAACCACTGGGCCACCCCATGTTTTCATTTGACCATAAAAACAAGGCGAAATGGTCTGGTGGACCCTTATACTTGTATCAGTTTGTATTCTGAACCCTTCTACTTACAGCTTTGTCATCTGGACCCTTAAACTCAATAAAACACAATTTAACAAACCCCTCTGACCGTTGACCAGGCTTATGTGGCAGTAAGATGTCTGAGTTGGCAAAAGTGTGTAACTACACGCCTATTAAGGCGAGTGAGGAGCATTTTTACTTAAAAAATACTTGAAATTATAATTATTATTTTTTTTAAACCATTAATTAAAAACTCCTTCTTCTTCACCCATTACACCTC